>NC_033801.1:61129188-61144841 GCF_001876935.1 Asparagus officinalis
CCCGCGACCCCGCCTCAAGGCAGGGTCGCTCTGATCCAATGCTCGGGGATTTACCGAGTTTCTTCATGCTGGCTCTATTGAGCCCTCGAAATCCAATTGCACACCTGGTCTCACTGACACCGGGGGTCATCACCTTCAGACGGGAGGAGACCTTCGGGAGCACCTGACTCGCAAGCGCGCCATCCGTGAAGCTAGCTCTCAGTGCTATTATGAGAGTCTCATCAAGATGGTGCTTGTCGGATGCCGATGCGTCGATGTGCAGAAACCATCGGTCTTTCAGAGGCTCTTTCTGCAGTCATAGTAGCCTCGCAGGAGACGGCGTCGCCAGAAGAAACGATCCGTAGATGACCTCGAACATCCAGCAGCCTCGGCCAACATGGAGGGGAAGGGTAAAGCCAAATACTCCGACTCTTCCAAGCCGGAGTCCTCCCCGGGTTTCAGTTGCATTCCCATCGAGCCTGAGGGCGTGTACCAACGCACCCGAAGCCGGACTGGGGTAGCCATCCCTTTTGACTACTCTCACATGTCACCTATTTATGATCATGACGACGAAGCTTGCTCATCTGAGGCGACGTCCCAGACTTCTAGTTCGGCCTATGGCAAGCACGCTAAGGTGAACATGGCGGAAACACCAGAGGATGCTACCAGAGCAAATGGCCAGACAATAAGAGGCCATCGACTCCATGAAAGAGATGATGGAACAAATGTTGCTCAAAAAGAAGTCTCCTCGAAATCGACGAAGAGCCCCGAGGAATAATAGACGGGTGCTCACCTCCCCACACATCACTGAAGAGGAGGATAATCAGGGGTCTTGTTCGGACTATTCCCACAAATCTTCAGGAGGAGCGTCACATGCTGGCAGCACCCCTCGAGACAGGAGGTTCGATGAGTTCCAGAGCTAACTCAACGCCCTGAAGCTCCAAAGGAATGCAAACGAGCTGGGGGTGGTCAGACCATACCCAATTGAATGGGACACGGTCCCCTACCCGGCGAAGTTCAAACCGATGAGTTTGGTCCAGTTTGATGGCAAGGGATCCCCCTCGCAGCACATATACTATTTCCTGTCCCAAACAGGATTTCTCACCGGGAATGATGCAATTCTCACCCGGCTATTCATTGGCACCCTGAGAGGGGTGGCCTTTGAGTGGTTTCGCAAGCTGGAGCCAGGCTCTATAGGGCGAGCAGGTGGAAAACATGATCAAAAGGATGGAAGCTGAAGAACCTCAACCTAAAAAGGGATCTTCTGAACCAACCTCATCCAGGAATCACCCTCGATCGAAGGGAAAGGAGATCATGGCCGTCGAGTCCACTCCGGCTCCATCCCCTAAGTCGGCTCAGAAGCAAAAAAACCAAGCCTTTCGAACAGCGTCCTCCAAAGCAATATGACTTCAAAGAAGATCAAGTCGTGGCCACCTTCGAGACTCTCCTACAGAGCAACCGGATCAAGCTACCAGAGATCACGAGGCCCAAGGACCTAGACAAAGCAAGCGACCCAAACTTCTGTGCGTACCACAGGTTTCTGGGTCATCCTACCTACAAGTGCTACATCCTCAAGGACAAACTCCAGCTTCTTTACGATGCAGGGGTCCTGAAGAAGGATATGGCACAGAAGAAAGTGACTTCAAATATGATCACTCTCAAGTTCGGGACAGATCTCCCCGAGGTACGCGCTCCAGCAGAAGTAGTGCCCATTCCCAAAGTGTTGTTAAAGATTACCAATACCGACCCTCACAATCAGCGAGAGAGAGGCTTGGTTCCACAAATTTTGCCGTCGGGACAAGTGATGTGGGTCCATCCCGATCTCCTTGAAGACGAGCAGTGGACTTCCGAGCCATCGAGGAAGCCAAAAGGAAAAGCTAGGCTCTGCAATGTCATCTCCGCAATTCCTAAGGATGACAACACGAAGGTCGCGACCCTCACGGATTCAGACAATGAGGTAGACGCCACGGTTACTAGAGTCGGGAGAGACTTTGCTAGGAATTACCCTCAGGCGACGAAAAATCCGACAAGGCCCTCGGCAGAATCATCACCGGCGATCTAGCCAAATTCTGACGAGCCGAGGTCAAGCAACTAACCTTTTCGATTCAATCTGCTCACACAGCTGAAGAACATCCCGGCTAGGCTCACCATGTATGAACTTTTGCGGTTGTCCAAATCGACCCGAGAAGCTCTTCGAGAAGCTCTGGCCGACCCAGAAGTCTTTACCACATACTTTGCAACTCCTCTAGAAGAAGGAGCAGGGGCAGGATATCCGCAATGCTGCCAGGCATCCAGACAACAGATCCCCTGCATCACTTTCACTCCGGAAGACATGCTCATCAAAAGCACATCTCACGACCGACCCTTATACTTCACAGGATACGTCGGCTCCTCCCAAGTAGATCGTAGGTCCTCATAATCGCCTCAGCCGCGATATTACTGTCATATTAACATTACATCCCTGACAAAATCCCTCACCACTCCTCTCCAATAGGATGGTGGGTTCACGAAACTATCTGGTTAATGATCACCTCCGATAGTGGACACCGTCGTTCCCGCAAATGGCGTAGTCCGATCAGTCGTCATACCCAAACGTCCCTGAACGATCTGATCCTTTCCGAGCGTTCTAATATTCCTGGAACAATCGATGGGTAGTAACCTAACAGTCAACATGGTTACTACATCAATCAATCGTCACACCCTATGTCACTGAAAGATCGATTACCTTCACATCGTCATTCCCGCCGAGGATGTTGTGCATTGATAGTGGCCTACTATACGATGTGCCACTATCCCGGGTTCGTCTTTGCCCCCAAGAGAAGATAAAGTCTACGCGTGTGGCCAACCCGCGCGTGTAGTCAGTTGTCATTGTTGACTCAAACGACAGCCAAATATGTGCCTCTCTAGCATAGGAGACTTCATCTCGATCCCTCATTAGAGATGAGTCTACGTCTAACACACGTAGCCAGGTGGTCTATTCCCATGAGAAAGACAAAGTCTACGTATTCAATATCGTAGCACTAAGGGAGTTAACTCTCTTATCACAACGTTACATACGGAACGGATTTAGATAATCTGCATGCTAGCCCGATTCAAACGGTAATCGGTAAAGGTAAATCAAATCCGTTGATAGCTGAGGGTTTGCTAAAAATCCTAGAAGATGATCAGCGGAGGGTCGAAGAATAGAATACAAGCATGACGACACATACTTTAATTGATCTTAAGAAAATATATTTAAACAAAGTTATGACGATGCAGAAAGTCAGCAAGCACTCTCGAGATCAATCGAGTTCGCCGAAGCTTAACAAAAGCATGATTTCATAGAGGAGATTCTGATACAATACAAATAAAGTTAAAGAGGATACAATCAGATCAAGTTGAAAGGAAATGCTGCAGCCACGACTCTGCATCCCGGATCGCACTCTGATGGTCCCTCTCTAGAGCAGCAAGAGTCTGCCGATGGACCACGTCATCAGTGATCAAAGAAGCGCTGTGAAGCTTGGACCTCACCGCTTCCAAAGCTTGACGCTTCTCTTTAAAGTCGGTCACCATCAATCGACGTTCACTTTTGATCTCCTCTAACTTTTTCAGCCTCTGCTCACGGGCCTCCTTCTGAGCAGCAATGTGAGCCTGTAGTTGAGCGATGGTCTGCTCCGCTGTCAATATGGAATGGGCTGCCTCCTCCAAGAAAGCACTGGCTTCCCGGTGCTCGTCGTCTACCAGTGCGACCCCTGTCGCAATCCGCTCTACCTCTCCTAACAGCCTGGCCTCCTCGGCGGTAGTCTCCGTTAAAAATTGCTCCTGCTCCTTCAAAATGGTTTGGACATGTTCTGAGACTTGGGCGGCCGGGTCTTGAGAACGGAGGGTAAGCAGCCTGTCAACATTCATCCCCACCGCCTCCATGTGCTTCTCGAGTGAAGAGGCTGTGTCAGTGCTAGCCAACAGATGCAAGTTGTCCAGGTACATCTGTAGCGCCGGTCTAAATTCGCTAAAGGGACAACCTTCTTCCAATACCATCTGAACACTATCACCAAGGGCGGTGCGGAAATCTCGGGTTACCCGCTCCACAATCCTTCTGTTAAGGCGCGCCGAGGCCGACATAGGCACATCCCCCTCAGATCGAATCACCATCAAGACGGAAGGGATTGTTGTACCCCCTCCATCCGTGATAGGCCTCTCGCACAGAGCAGGAGACCCCGCCTTCGGGAGCTGCGTCACTCCACCAGTCACTTGGGCAAACGAATCCCCTGAAGAAAGCGGCGCCTCTCTGACGAATGTCTCCGCCGGAGTCAGGGTTCCTGCCTCCTGACCTCACGCCTCCTCATGAATCAACGACTTCTCTTCATGGTGAGCCCTCTTGACTAACCTTTCGACGGGAGAGATGACATCCACCTCACAGCTACGCATCGATGGGGTTAAGGGAGAAAGAGCAGAAATAGACATATGTATGTGTTTGGCAGGGCTGCCCTCGACCCGTTCCGAACACCCTTTGACTTGGGTCAACGCTTCTATCGCCACCTGACCTCCGTCGATTGCTGCTTGGTTGAGGTCATAGCGAGCTGAAAAATCTGACGGCGGAGCAACATCCAAGCCCTCATAGAGAAGAGTTTCCCAATCATCCCCGGCAGGAGTCGGGTCAGATCTTTTAACCTGTTCACGCCCTCCTTGCCATGATGACCGAGGAGCTGCGCTCGACTGATGCCTTCGTGTCGGGAGACAAGACTCATAAGGGTTGAACCCTTCAGGGCTCGCGCTCGCACCTCTGTACCACTTGCAATATGTGAGCGTGTGGTGGAGAGCATGATCCCGCTGTGGCAACTCAAATCGTGCATTGGTGCTACCAGCATGCGTTCAAAACCATCCCCGAGCACCATCTACCAGACCCCCTTTGAAGCTCAGCCGGGGCTGGATGTTCCCTACATAGAGTTGGTCATACCCGAATTGACGGGTAAATCGGCAGGCAGGGGAGATAAGGCTCCAAGTAACATGTTGAGCCTGACTGAAAGACATGATACCCCGGGTGAATATTCACCAACCATCTGAAAGCTCCCAAGGAAAGAGTCGTGTACTCATCCGCCGCGGGCGCATCCTGAAGCAATTCACCATATCCTCCGCCCGAGAAGTAAGGGAAATAACGAAAGAAGCTATAATGACCGAAGAAAGATAGCGCCTTCCTCATGTCTACGACGCCATTTAGCTTCCAAGAGCAATCCTCCAACTGCTGAACAAAGGGAACAAACCCACCATCCGGGCAGGCTAATGGAGCGCTCATCAAACATTCACAATGTTTGACGAACCAAGCCATCAAATATGTGTAGGGCAGGCCTATGCGAGGATTTGGAGTTTTGACAACCTCTACTCCCTCCTCCTCCACAGTCACGACTCGACAAAAGTGCGTCGATAGCATGCGAAGCCCCCTATGGATGCACGTCGTCGTGGCCGACACCAAAGCATAAGGCCTCCCGTAAGCCAAACGAACAGCAGGGTAGACAACCTCCACCGGAAGTGCGTCGACGGAATGTGTGGGAATCACGCATCTTTTCAATCATAGCATCAGGTACCCAGCCAATAAGGCCTTGCCCGTCATCGGCACCGCAGCCCGGTGATGGAATGAGTGAAAGGATGTTCCGAAGCAGAAACCACCTTCGTCATGCTCAAGGGTTATGGAACCACTATTCTCGTACATCCTCCCCTCCATCTCCGAGGGGTCGCATGCACGCAACGTCGAGATAGGCTTATGCTTATCACCATTGTGGGGGAACAGATAGTCGGCCCAATTCTTGTGACTGATCCCCGGTGTCTTCTTCTTCTTACCCTTGTGGTCTACCGACCCGAGGGTGTCCAAGCAGATGAAATAATGGCAAAATAACTCCCATAGAGTCTCTACCACCTGAGGGAACTTATCGGAGAGGCGGCCAATCTCCTCCTGGCTAGGGACATACTCCTCGTACGGAAATTCCCCCATCGGCAACCCCGACACCTCGTACATCTCGTGGAGCGCTAGCCCGAGCTCCCCATTCGGTGTAAAGAAGGTGCCGCTATCTAGACAATACAACTACAAGAGACTATGGAATTGAGGGGTGTTGATCTTCAGTCCGTGCTGAGTCGCCCTGATGGCCCTATACAGATCCGATCCCAGTCCGTGCTGAGTCGCCCTGATGGCCCTATACAGATCCGATCCCCGAAGATCGGGGTTCTCCTCCAACACATACTGGGTGATCCGGTACCACCACGGACCATTGCCTGGCGAGGAGTAGATCCACCCGAGCACCCTAAATCCTTCGAAGGGAGTTGCCCCCCGGCTTTGAAGAAGCGGCGACGAAAGGTTTCCGCCGCGATAATTGTCTCTCCCATGGGCAACTCACTCTGCAGCAAGCCAAGATGCAAGGCATGAACATGCTTGCCCGTGCGATCGACCCTATAGCCTGTTTGGGAACCTGTGAAGACGCCACAAGTCACCCCATCCTGATTAGGAGTCAACTCCCAATCCATTTTGTGAGGTACCGACAGGGAGCACAGTTCTACTATCGAAAACCCCCTCGTCATGGCAGGAAGGAAGTATCGAACTCCTCCTACCTTTCGAAGCCACCTGCTTTCGCCAAATAGCATAACCGGAGGATCCATCACGGCATCACCAAACATGAAATCGAGCCTCTTCATCTCCTTGTGTCGGCTGTCTACTAGTGCGGCAGTAGTGGTCAATTCTTATAGTATATGATACGAGTCGCCGTGCGAGCACTCTTGATCGCGGAATTATCAAGAGTGGGTAAAGAAGAAAACGACTGAAGAACACAAGAGTTATAATTAGGATAAAGGAAAATACCTTCTCTAGATTATGAGAATCAATTGGATTTACAAAATCTCTCTCTCACAATCTCTCTAGATCAAAGAACAACCTCCCTGATCTCTTTTCTGATTACAATCTGAGTTCTAAACCCTAGAAAAGTCGTGTTTTTATTTATACTAAACAGAAATCCCAACTGGAGCAGGAAACAGACCCAGGCCCGGAACCGCTACGCGGTCGACCACAGTGCCCAAGGCGGTCGACCGGTCAGAACGACGAAAAACTAGAAAATCGATTACAGTGTTTCCGGTCGACCGCAGCACCATCATCGGTCGACTGCTCTCAGTCCCGAGTAGGGGTGAGCACGGTTCGGTTCGGGTCGGTTTTTACCAATATTTGAACAACCGAACCGAACCACCTACAATTTAAAACCGAACCGAACCATTGCAAATCGGTTCGGTGCGGTTCGGTTCGGTTTGTTCGGTTCTAACTTCATCAAGTATAACTTCACTTCAATTTATCTTTTATATATTCTTATTACCCTATGACAGCATGTATTTATTTTTTAACTTCATTTTAATTTATTATTCTTGCTCATGTATGTATACTGTTTTTAAGTAAAGTAACTTGTCCATTTGGATTAAATACTAGACTCTGACGTTGTAATTTTTAGTAACAGACTTGCTTTGTCTTTGGGTAAACGGGTAGGGTTTGAGGTAAGGGAATATATTCGGTTGGTTCGGGTCGGGTCGGTTTGAAAAATTATCAACCCGACCCGAACCACCTTACTCATAAAACCGATTTTTTCGGGTCGGTTCGGGTCGGTTCGGTCGGTTTTTTCGGTTTGAACCGAACCGTGCTCACCCCTACAGGGGAGGGGTCGGATAAGAAAGGGGATGAGTAAAGAGGACGGGGAAACTAAAGGGGTAATGTATATTCATATAGGATAAAATTAGAAATATAAAATTTGATGAGGGTAAAGTTGGTATGGAAAAGTTTTGACAAAGGTTTTCTCTTTTATAAGTAGTATAGATTTCAACTTAGATTTATTAAGCATAGACTATCAAACCATTTAAGAAAAGTATAACCTATCAAATTATCATCTAAGTCAAAATTACTATTCATGATAAGAACAACAACAAGATAGTAATCCTAGAATTCATAAGCATAACCTATCAAACCATTTAAGATAAGCATAGATTATCAAATTCTTCTTCTACCAATTAGTTTTCTAGTTGATTATCCTAAACATGAATATTTTAAGTGAAAGAGAATAATTCATACAATATAAAGGAAATTAGACTAGTTTCATACAATTCTAAGATTCTTACAAGAATAAATTTCACATCTTAAGAAATAAAAGCAAGAAGAAAAATAATTAATTACAAAAAGAAAAAGAAAAGAAAAATCTAAACTATGAACAAGAAATAAATCTAACTACAAAGAATTAAAATAAGAAATCGCTGAGCTCGTTGTCTTTCACTCCCCTCCTTGCCGTCCACCATGGCTTCACTTGAAAACACAAGATCGAACGGGCTCGGCGGTAAAAATCCATAACAAGTCTCAAACGGTGACTTTCCGGAAGATCCATGAATTGCCCGATTCAAAGCAAACTGCAAATATGATAAACTCTCATCCCAAGTCTTTGGATGCCTGGAATTATACCCCCGCAACATATGCACCATAGTCCGGTTGACTACCTCCGTTTGTCCGTCTGTTTGTGGATGAAAGGCCGTGCTCTTCTTCAATTTAGTGTCCATCAAACTCCACAAAGAATCCCAAAAATGCCCGAGAAAACGGCTATCCCGATCCGAAATAATCGAGCTCGGTAACCCAAAGTGCTTCCACACATGCTCAAAGAACAATTGTGCTGCACCCGCTCCCGTCACGGTCTTCTTACAAGGAGTTAAAAACACCATCTTACTGAACCGGTCCACCACAACGTACAAATAGTCATGCCCGCGCTTCGTAGTCGGCAACCCTCCTAGAAAATCCATAGAAATGCTCTCCCACGGTCTAGAAGGAACCGGTAATGGTAGGTACAATCCCCTCTTTCTGTTAGAAGGCTTCGAAATACAACATAACTTACACCCTCCAACATACTTGGTCACATCATCAAGCATCCGTGGCCAAAACACATGTCGCCGTAGATTGAGAAGCGTTTTCTGAATGCCAAAATGCCCTTGCACACGCGAGGTATGCGCTTCCCGAATCCACTGCAACCTATCACCATCTTCCGGAATGCATAGTGATGTCCCACGATACAACAAGCCATCTTCTCCAAGTGCATACTCCCCCCTTCGACCAGCCTTCGCCTGCTCAAACACACTACCGAAGTCCCTACTAGATGCATACAGCTGTACATACTCCAAAGGAACCAAGGGCTGAATACGCGTCGCCACCAATAAAGACCTTATCGGCGGACGAGATAACATATCGGCCAACTTGTTCATCGCCCCCTTCTTGTACCTAATAATGATGTTGAAAGCCATCAAATAAGACATCCACTTCATGTGCCGCGCCTGCTGTAGCTTCGTCTGGGCATGTAAGAACTCTAATGGCTTGTGGTTCGAGTGCACAACCACCTCCTTCCCTAACAAGTACACCCTCCAATGTTTGATTGCTTGATACAATGCATAGAACTCCTTGTCGTAGGTTGGGTAGTTCGCAATAGCACCCGAAAACTTCTCAGAATGGTATTCCACCGGTTTCCCATCCTGAATCAACACCGCGCCCATCGCATAATTAGACGCGTCGGTCTCTACCTCAAAAGTCCGCTGCAAATTCGGCAATGCCAATACTGGTGCCTCCGAGATCTTTCTTTTTAGCAACTGAAAAGCCTCCTCATGCGTCCTTCCCCACTCAAACTGAACTTTAGCCTTTGTGAGGCCATGTAACGGTGCCGCATAAGTCGAAAAATGTCTAATAAACTTGCGCAAATACTGGCAAGCCCCCATGAAGCTCCTCACCTCAGTCACTGTCTTCGGCGTCGGCCACTTTGTGATCACCTCCACCTTGCCTGGATCTATCCTCCGCTGGCCCTTCCCTACGATGAAGCCGAGATACACCAACTCGTCCTTCCCGAACTCGCACTTTTTCCCGTTGAGCTTCAGCTGTCCGTCCTGCAACACTTCAAATACCTTCTCAACATGAACGAGATGCTCCTCCCAAGTCCTGCTGTACACCAAGATATCATCAAGGTAAACTATCACAAAATCCTCTATAAAGGGTCGCAACAAATCATTCATAAGCCTCATAAAGGTAGCCGGAGCATTGCACAATCCAAACGACATCACCAACCACTCGAACAGGCCTTGCTTGGTCTTGAACGCAGTCTTCCAAGTGTCTTCCTCCCGAATCCTCACCTGATGGTAACCAGACTTCAAATCCAGCTTCGTGAAAAACCTCGCTCCCTCCAACTGGTCCATAAGATCATCGATCCGCGGTAATGGGTAGCGATTCTTGATTGTGATCTTGTTGAGTGCCCGATAATCTACGCACATGCGCCAACCTCCATCCTTTTTGGGCACCAACAACACTGGTGACCCGCAAGGCGAACAACTTGGCACAATCACTCCTGTCTCCAAGAGCTCCTGAACTTGCTTCTTGATCTCCTCGGACTCTAGTACTGATGTGCGGTATAGGCCTATGTTAGGTAAGGAACTCTCCCCGGTCAACATAATCTCATGCTCTACACCTCGACGTGGTGGTAGTCCCGTGATCTCCGAAAACAAGTCCGCATACTTGACCTTCAACCTGTCAAGATCTCCCTCCTGGCGCTTGCTCAAGGTAGACAAGCACATCCTACTCAGCTGCTCTTCATACGGCCGAATGAACAATAAAACGAACTTCCTGCCCATGTTCACCAACCTCTTAGCCTGAGTCACTATCACCAAGCTCGTCTCCTGTGGAAGAGATGCCGAACGAAAAATGAATTGCTCGCCATTCTTGGTGAACGTATACTTTTGGGCTCGCCGATCATATACTGCGTATCTATCCCACAAATAAGGATTGCCCAAAATAACTTGGCAAACATCTAACGGAACCACGTCGCATGTGACCTCGTCAATATACGACTCGTGGAGTGCAAATCTGAATGAACACTGGTTCACTACACTCAATCCCGCCTCCTTCTGAATCCACCCTAATGGATAGGGCTTTGGATGCTTCACCGTCTTCAATCCCAGCTTCTGTACTAATGCCTCAGATATCAGATTTTTCTGACTCCCTGGATCTACAATAGCATCCACTAAGCTGGTCTTGACCTGCAATTTCAGAACAAAGAGCTGCTCCCTCGGGTCGTCATCTTCTTTGGTGGCCTGCTTCCCCGCCATAAGGTTGAGACTGCTATTGGGTTCGGTCATCCCGGGAACCTCATTCGGACCATGTGCTATCACGTACGCCTTCTTCTCCTCCTTCTTCTTCAATCCTTTTGGCTTCAGATGAGGATACTTATCCCAGCAACGATCAGCCACATGCCCTGTCTGCTTGCAGTGATTGCATGTCCTTGATCCCCGATGGTTTGGAATCCCCCTTAGTCTCGTTGCCCTTCTTTTGCCGGCCCTCAATGGCAATGGTCTTCACGCTCGCCTTTGCGATTGTCTCCACTGAAAACAGCTTCATCTCCTTCCGGATGTAATCATTCAGACCCACCATGTACTTCATGAAGATGGGGTACTCTGATGTTGCGATGTTTAGGACCATCGTCTGTTGTTGGAACTCCGTCGTGTACTCTTGAACGGTCTGATTAAATTTTTGGCGCAAGCCATACCACTTGTACCAACGCTCCTCAAGGAACCCCACTGGATAAAACTGTTTCCGAAGTAGCTCCTTGAACTTGTTCCACGACGCCGCTTTCTTCTCTTGTTTGCAATAGGATTTCCACCACGTCAACGCGTGCCCTGAAAGCTTCAATGTCGCGAACACTATTTTCTCCTTGGACGAATATCCATAGAGAGTGAAGTACATCTCCATGCGTTCGATCCAATCATCAAGCTTCTCCACATTGATACTCCCATCATAAACAGGAATCTCAACCTTGAAGTCAATCTTCAGATTCTGGTAATTATTCTTACCCCCTTGATGTCCAACAGTCTTGACAATCTCAGTCTCCCCCTCCAAATCAGATTCCTCGCTCTCTTCGTCGGATTTGACGAGTTTCTTCTTACCCTTCGAAGAAGATTCCTCCTTTTTGTCTCCTCCGTTGATGAGGCCCACGAGTTGGGTAAGAGTCGTCTCGATCGTCTCAATCTGCTTCTCCATGGCATCAAGTCTTGTTGAATTATCTGCTTCAGACATCTTCTCCTTCCTTAATTTCTGGACCCCCTCCGAGGAATTAAGGATCTCGCCAAGCTTCTTGTACTGTGAGCGAGTAAGGACCATACACAGTTCCCCCCTTCACAGGATCTAGTGCTCTGATACCAACTTGATACGAGTCGCCGTGCGAGCACTCTTGATCGCGGAATTATCAAGAGTGGGTAAAGAAGAAAACGACTGAAGAACACAAGAGTTATAATTAGGGCGAAGGAAAATACCTTCTCTAGATTATGAGAATCAATTGGATTTACAAAATCTCTCTCTCACAATCTCTCTAGATAAAAGAACAACCTTCCTGATCTCTTTTCTGATTACAATCTGAGTTCTAAACCCTAGAAAAGTCGTGTTTCTATTTATACTAAACAGAAATCCCAACTGGAGCAGGAAACAGACCCAGGCCCGGAACCGCTACGCGGTCGACCGCAGTGCCCAAGGCGGTCGACCGGTCAGAACGACGAAAAACTAGAAAAATCGATTACAGTGTTTCCGGTCGACCGTAGCACCATCATCGGTCGACCGCTCTCAGTCCCGAGACATAGTCTGGGCATGTGCACTAAGCGGTCGACCGCCGTGACCAAGCCAGTCGACCGGCCAGAGGCCAGCTGCTCTATTCTCAAGATACCATGAGAATCATCTATTCTCAAGCTCCCATGAGGATCGCTAAGCTCCCGAAGAGAAGATACACCCGTATCAGTATAAGATGGTTCCCCTCGGATATCTTCCGCTTCAGCTCCGTGGCCTTGTCAACATCGAAAACGGGTATCGGATCAAGAAGCGGGAATATTGGAGGAGCCGCGAAGCCCGTACCTCCCGCAAGACCGATGGCACGACCCCTAGGAAGGGCCTCATCGGAGAAAATAGCTGCAAACTAAGGCAAATGAGGATTATAAGTTCCAGCTCAAAGGATAAGATTTTTGAAGTATAGCAAACTAGCGAATCCTTTGCACAGGCGAGATAACAAGCTCGCCTGAACTTGGAGGGGCTCAAGCTCGCCCGAAGGCAAAGTCCGCCTGTACTTGAAGGGGCTCAAGCTCGCCCGAAGGCAAAGTCCGCCTGAACTTGGAGGGGCTCAAGCTCGCCCGAAGGCAAAGCCTGCCTGAACTTGGAGAACTTGGAGGGGCTCAAGCTCGCCCGAAGGCAAAGCCCGCCTGTGCAAAGGATCATCGACATTGTGAGTGCAAAGGATCATCTAACTTCAGGCATAATTAGCTTACATATATAAGAAGAAGATGCAGAATAATCATCGATATCCACCGACGGGTTGCAACATGTATGAAGTCCGCAATATCTACATATTACAAATTGCCCATTTGATGATTTTCTCACAGCGGCATTTAGCAACCAAGGACATTTTTTATTTCTCTCATCTTGCTCATTTGCGTTCTCTACTTCATTCTTATCATTAAAGAAGCATTTCACATTGTAGTTTGTTGCATTAGTTTTTACCGGCTTGAATTTGACCCGATTCTTGATGGACCATTCTCGGATTGCAAAGATCAGTGCCTCCTTGCTCTCGAATAGATCCCCTTTTTTAAAAGTGAAGTCCTCGGGTCGTTGTAAATTTGGACCAACATCAACAAATCCAGCTTGAGAAGTATTTATCCAATCCTCATTATGAAACTCGTCGGGCAATGGATCTTCAGCTTCCACATAATCATTATTAACGTTAAATTGCTCCATCCAACGGGCGTCATCATCGATTCCAGCTGCCACATGCATGCTATCAATTTGCACGCCATCTTCTTCAAAATGATCTGAATCATCATCTGCTTCATCTTCTATAATTGCTCCGACTGGTGGGTAACCCGTAACATGACCTGAAGCGTCGTTAAATATATTAGTTGACGTCCCACCGATAGAATACTCACTTAAATGTTGTGGTTGAGACCATGGCTCTTGACTTGGAGATGTCATAAAACCAATCGACTCGTTGTCTAAGTCAAGCATCCGAGAAAACTCTCCTTGAGGTCGTGAAACTTGGGCAAATTCCTGAATCGGATACTTCTCAATAAACAACTCAATTGACGCTTGCTTCTCGACTAATTGTTTCATGTCATTCAATTCCTCATCTTCGGTAATCTCCACGGCAATAGTTCTACTCTCATTTATCGGACAATTGAAGAACACCCTAATTGTATATTCTTCTTTCTTAATTTTAGTAACTCTGTGTATTTCCCTAGTCATTCCATCAAAATTACACGACTTAGATAGCATGAACATTTTCCGAGAACCTCCATCATACACCGGCAAATTATTCACTCCGACGCCGAGGCTCCCATTAAAGAAACAAACAATCGATATGAAGTTCGTCATCGAAACTGAAAATACACAGTCCATCATATGCAAATAATCTATTAATATCTGAATAAATCAACATCAAATTTATTACCTTAATCAATCCCAAATAATGGCTAAACCATAACTCCCAAATCACATTATATCACATTATACAACCTATACAATACCCCTCAACCAACAAAATCCAATAAATAACTCAAATTAGCATCAATTAAAAAGAACATAAAAGCCCCATCAAATTCCCAAATTATCAAAAAAACTCATTTCCAGAACCCCCAAAATCAACCAGAAACCCAGTATAAAAATTAAAACTGACAGAAATTAACCAATTAAAATCTATAATACCTCGAAGGCTCGAAGGCTAGGTCGAAGGATCGGTCACGAGAGCGGCGGCGGGGTCGGCGGCAAAGGCTCGAAGGCTAGGGTTTTTTGGGGGGGGGTCGAAGGCTCGAAGACGAGAGCGGCGGGGGTCGAAGGATCGGTCACGAGAGCGGCGGCGGGGTCGGCGGCAAAGGCTCGAAGGCTAGGGTTTTTTGGGGGGGGGTCGAAGGCTCGAAGACGAGAGCGGCGGGGGTCGAAGGATCGGTCACGAGAGCGGCGGCGGGGTCGGCGGCAAAGGCTCGAAGGCTAGGGTTTTTTGGGGGGGGGTCGAAGGCTCGAAGACGAGAGCGGCGGGGGTCGAAGGATCGGTCACGAACTAGAGCGGCGGCGGGGTCGGCGGGGACTGCAACTGGCGGTGGTCGGCGGCGGGGTCGAAGGCTCAAAGGCTTTTTTTTTTCGGGGGAGAACGCGAAGAGAACTGAAAGAAAGAACGAAAGAAAAAAAGGAAAGAGGGGAACTGGTGGGGTAGGCGGACTGCACGGGACTACTAGTCCCGTGCAGTTCCGTAACTGCAAAATCGACCATTTTAGGTCGGTTTTGCTAATTATTTTTGGGACGGTCGATTTTGCCTAATAAAATTGAAAAATGGGCTGTTTTAAAAATTTCTCCTATCAGAAACCATCTGAAATGTACCTGTTTTCATCGTTGTTTTGTGTTTTCGAACCAAACAGAACAGGCCCTAAATGCCGTTTCCCCTCTTTCCCCTCTCGCGGCTGAAAATATGGATCCCAGTTCAAATTGAAAAATGGGCTGTTTTAAAAATTTCTCCTATCAGAAACCATCTGAAATGTACCTGTTTTCATCGTTGTTTTGTGTTTTCGAACCAAACAGAACAGGCCCTAAATGCCGTTTCCCCTCTTTCCCCTCTCGCGGCTGAAAATATGGATCCCAGTTC
>NC_033801.1:61145019-61160134 GCF_001876935.1 Asparagus officinalis
TCTTTTTCGCCGGCGACCCCGGCTGCAGCCAGCCCCTACATCTCCGCCGATTATGAGCTGGGTCACCTCCAACTCCTCCTCGTTCGAGCGGCGATCGGCAACAACGACCCTCAACGCACGAGGAACAAGTTTACTGATTTTGGTGAGTTGAAAATTTGTGCATTTCTTTACATTTTACTGAAAATTTAAGGTCTAAACTATGTTGTTCTATGTTGTGAGGTAAGATGTATGGTTGCCTCTAAATTCTTGAAATATTGTGAAGTTAAAATTGCAAGAGAAGTTAAAATTACATCTTTATTAGTTGAATGTTATATATCATTAGAAACCTATAACTATGACATTTTTGGTCTCTTCAAATTTGTTAATGGAACCTGGTATTGCTCCTTTTTACTTGAATGGTATAGCTAAATTTGAGAACTGAAGTCAAGATCATGGATGACATATTTGAGTTTTTCTGTTTCTCTTTAGATGAATATCCATAGAGGGTAAAATATGTCTCCATCCGCTTGATCCAATCGTCAAGCCTCTCGACGTTGACACTCCCATCATAAACATGAATCTCTACATTGAAGTCGATTTTCAAATTCTGGTAAGAACCCTTACCTCCTTGATGCAAAACAGTCTTGACAATTTCGACCTCCTCTTCAGAATCAAATTCCTCATCTTCCCCATCGGACTCTACAAGTCTCTTCTTGCTTTTCGAAGAAGATTCCTCCTTTTTGTCATTTCCTTAGAAAAGATTGACGAGCTGTGTGAGAGTCGAACCCATTGTCTCCATCTGTTTCTCTAATGCATCTAGTCTTGCTGAACTATCCCCTTCTGTCATCTTTTTCTTCCTTAATCTCTAAACTCATTCCAAAGAAATAAGGATCTCGTTAAGTTTCTTATACTGCGATCGATTAAGGATCATACACAAGATCCTCCCTTCACAGGATCTAATCGCTCTGATACCAACTTGATACGAGTCGTTGGACGAGCACTCTTGATTGCGAAATTATCAAGAGTGGGTTGAGAAGAAAACGATAGAAAATACAAAAACAATTCAGTTTTGGCGAAGGAAAATACATTCTCTAGATTATGAGAATAATAGATTACAAAATCCCTCTCTCACAATCTCTCTAGAATCAAGAACAATCTCCAAATTCTCTCTAAACTCTAATCTCTTGGTTAGGATCTCACCTCTCTGATATCTCCCTGATTGTTTAGAACCCTAAAACAATTCTCTTTATAGATTTTACAACATGGATGGTAAACTTGTAATTAAACAAACCAAAATCAAACAGGAAAACAGAGTCCCAAACGAACCAGGAAAGCTCAGGAAACCGTCGCGGTCGATCGGATCCAACGACAGAAGCTAAAACCCATTAACGGGTTTGGCCGGTCGACCGCACAGGTCGCTACGATCGACCGCTAAAAGTCCAGAGACCTCCCAGAATTTTTTGAATGTTCGCGGTCGACCTCGGCGTCACGTATGGTCGACCGCTGGAAGCTCAAAACGTTTCCTACAGTTTCTTTCGTACTCTTCGCCTTTGCCACCTTCAACGACTTCGTCCATGTCTCTATTCTCAAGATATCATGAGAATCATTTATCCTCAAGCTCCCATGTCTTTTTCGCCGGCGACCCCGGCTGCAGCCAGCCCCTACATCTCCGCCGATTATGAGCTGGGTCACCTCCAACTCCTCCTCGTTCGAGCGGCGATCGGCAACAACGACCCTCAACGCACGAGGAACAAGTTTACTGATTTTGGTGAGTTGAAAATTTGTGCATTTCTTTACATTTTACTGAAAATTTAAGGTCTAAACTATGTTGTTCTATGTTGTGAGGTAAGATGTATGGTTGCCTCTAAATTCTTGAAATATTGTGAAGTTAAAATTGCAAGAGAAGTTAAAATTACATCTTTATTAGTTGAATGTTATATATCATTAGAAACCTATAACTATGACATTTTTGGTCTCTTCAAATTTGTTAATGGAACCTGGTATTGCTCCTTTTTACTTGAATGGTATAGCTAAATTTGAGAACTGAAGTCAAGATCATGGATGACATATTTGAGTTTTTCTGTTTCTCTTTAGATGAATATCCATAGAGGGTAAAATATGTCTCCATCCGCTTGATCCAATCGTCAAGCCTCTCGACGTTGACACTCCCATCATAAACATGAATCTCTACATTGAAGTCGATTTTCAAATTCTGGTAAGAACCCTTACCTCCTTGATGCAAAACAGTCTTGACAATTTCGACCTCCTCTTCAGAATCAAATTCCTCATCTTCCCCATCGGACTCTACAAGTCTCTTCTTGCTTTTCGAAGAAGATTCCTCCTTTTTGTCATTTCCTTAGAAAAGATTGACGAGCTGTGTGAGAGTCGAACCCATTGTCTCCATCTGTTTCTCTAATGCATCTAGTCTTGCTGAACTATCCCCTTCTGTCATCTTTTTCTTCCTTAATCTCTAAACTCATTCCAAAGAAATAAGGATCTCGTTAAGTTTCTTATACTGCGATCGATTAAGGATCATACACAAGATCCTCCCTTCACAGGATCTAATCGCTCTGATACCAACTTGATACGAGTCGTTGGACGAGCACTCTTGATTGCGAAATTATCAAGAGTGGGTTGAGAAGAAAACGATAGAAAATACAAAAACAATTCAGTTTTGGCGAAGGAAAATACATTCTCTAGATTATGAGAATAATAGATTACAAAATCCCTCTCTCACAATCTCTCTAGAATCAAGAACAATCTCCAAATTCTCTCTAAACTCTAATCTCTTGGTTAGGATCTCACCTCTCTGATATCTCCCTGATTGTTTAGAACCCTAAAACAATTCTCTTTATAGATTTTACAACATGGATGGTAAACTTGTAATTAAACAAACCAAAATCAAACAGGAAAACAGAGTCCCAAACGAACCAGGAAAGCTCAGGAAACCGTCGCGGTCGATCGGATCCAACGACAGAAGCTAAAACCCATTAACGGGTTTGGCCGGTCGACCGCACAGGTCGCTACGATCGACCGCTAAAAGTCCAGAGACCTCCCAGAATTTTTTGAATGTTCGCGGTCGACCTCGGCGTCACGTATGGTCGACCGCTGGAAGCTCAAAACGTTTCCTACAGTTTCTTTCGTACTCTTCGCCTTTGCCACCTTCAACGACTTCGTCCATGTCTCTATTCTCAAGATATCATGAGAATCATTTATCCTCAAGCTCCCATGAGGATCGCTAAGCTCATGAAGCAAGGAAGAAGATACACCCGTATCACACTTCCTCTCACATCCTCTCACCGTGAGCTCCTCCTACTGTAGTCCTCTCACTGCTCAACTCTTCTCGAAGATGACTCTTTGACCCCTTCTCCTGTCGTCTTTGGTATTATGTAACGGTTGCACGTCTATTTTATGTTTATGGTCTCTTTAAATCATCAAACATGCACTTTTAGATTTTCTAGATTTTTCTTTAATTTTTTTGAATATTTATACATATCTAAATTAGACCTCTATTTGACTTTGTGCTTTTTACCGTTATTTTTCCGCAATAGTCCCAAATAGTCTTAACGATGACGATGCCTTACAGCTACGCGACGCTATTCACTAATGATAGCCTTGTCTAGCCTAGTTTGCCTCAATCGGCACCTTGTCCAACTCGGACTGCCTCAATCAGCGATCTGTCCATTAAAACACCATAGGTCGTGACTTGCTTAATTCCTTGGTGTACACCATTGGCTAATAAACAACGCAACATAATACCACAAATTATCCAAGTATCATTAAACCAAATCTTCTTATCGTGTGTAGCAAACAACAACAAATCCAACCATCCAAAATACAAATCGATGCCAAACTTTAACAAGCGAAAATATTTAACATGTAAGAGAAAATGAACAGAACATAAATTAAAGAATATGTCCCCACTTACAGGTCTTTTGTAGAACCTAGCCTTTGTGCGATCCTTCAAACGTTGCTTCTAACTTCAGAATTATTTTTGAACATGCTCCCTAAATGAAGTCTCATCCCTTATTTATAGGCATCCTACTTATTATATTATTATTTTAATCTCATGCTTTTCTATAGGATAAGAATGTGCATGCTTATCCATAGATTTATATATTCTTTTATTCTAATGCTTATTCATAGGATGAGCTTGTGCACGTTTGTCCATAGATTATATATTTAGTTCTTAGGCTTATTCATAAGATAAGCTTGTGCACACTTATCCATGAATATATATTTTTTGTATTCCCATGCTTATCTATAGGATAAGCTTATTATTACATTTTGCATAAAAACCCTCTTTGGTTTTATATTTGCATATGCTAAAGTCTTAATTGCAATATAATTCCTAAACTTCTATTTGCAAATGTTTATTGCAAAATGATCAATAAAAATTTTGGATATTACAATTACAATGAAGTACAACATAAAATCCAACTAACAAATAAAATCAAATATTCTAAAAGATAGTCAAATTTAAAATTTAAAATCTAAATCTAAAATATCATAACAACTTTAACTTTATCTATGCTAACTAGTTTTTCAACCAAATATTTGTTATATCTTCAAATTGTTATGCATCACAGGGTCACTTGAATAAGTAAGTTATGGAAAATCATTATGTGGTTAAAGGACATGTCGTCTTTTGAAGATATTGACCTTCCCTCATTCCCCAACTCTTTCTTGTTAGGGACAAATTTTGTAGCCAAGAAGCAAGGTTGTCTTATTATGTAACCACTTTGTGTATGGGTAAAACATGACAAAAACCTTTCATGATTATGCAATGCAAAGATGAAGTATATTCATAATATGGCACTTTTGCAAGAAGTCTGACTCAAAGTCTATATATAGGGCAGGGATAGAATATATATGGGTGTAATTAGGGCTGGTTACACCAACCACTTTTCACTATATATTTAGGTTTAAAATAAAGTTAAATCTGTTAGTGGATTGTGGAGCTCTTCCTATTTATTTTCTACTCAATGTGTGTTTGATCAGGTGTAGTTGGATTTTCCCATGATATTTCAACTAAAACCAAATTTCAACACACATGGTTGGTTAGGTGTTGTTGCAATGCCAAAGAGTTGTTGCAAAACAAAATAGCTTAAAAATAAGATAGCTATTCTTCCTTTTAAATTGAAGGGTCAAGGATGTTGTAACAACATGTCTTGGAACTTGCATGATGCTGCAAATGCCATTGCAACTCCAACTACTTCTAACCAATGACACCCTAGTGGTGAAGACAAGAATATGATTACTCCTGCGTGTTGTATTTTGCTTTAAAAACAATGCTATTTTATTCATAGAAAAGATGCTATTGGAAGCATGGGTAAAAAGTATTCGAACTTCCCATTTTTTAATTTTGATGTGTTGTTAAGGACCAATCGTGCAGAATTTCCACACAGCACACACACACACAAAAGGGGAAAAAAAAGAAAAAACAGCTCACCAAGGAGTTAGCAATACTTATTTTAAGAATTGGTTCTCACCTGAAAACTTTCTGTATTTAATGAAACTGTCAAGCAAGAACATGTGAGAATTCTATGATGAGCCATCTCATGGAGAATGTACACTTTCTCTTCATCACATCCCAATGAATCATCAAACAAGAGGTCATATAGTTTTGAGACTTTTCTTGAGTTCAAAGTTAGGTGTGGAAAACACATTTTAAAAGCCATGGAAAAGGGTACCATTCTATGTAAAGCTTGTGGTATCTAAAGGTCTAAGGGAGCCTCAACATATCAAGTTCCTTTGATTGTGGAAAGGAAAAACCTTTAGTTTGTAACACGATGAGCAGAAATATAATAAGCTATTCAGTTTGATTGCATATAATTTTGTATCATTATGCTAACATGCAAATGCTGCAACAGGACTCTTGTTTATTGTCATATAATGATTTCTCTTGGCTGAAATGTTAGGTAGTGTTCTTAACTAACTCTTGATAAGCTTAAACTTTTCAGTACCTTTTTCGCAGCATTTTGGTAATTGGTTCTTCTGATAGCGCATGAAGATTTTATTGCAGGAAGACAGAGATGAAGATCTCTGCTCTTCTGACTTCTGCTGGCATAAACATAGGCCTCTGTACCCTCTTCTTGTCCCTATATTCGATCCTTAGAAAGCAACCGTCCAATCTTAGTGTTTACTTTGGACGGAGGCTTTCTGAAGAGCACAATCGACGTGACTCTTTTAGTTTTGATAGACTGGTTCCATCTGCTGGTTGGCTAATGAAGGCTTGGAGGACAACTGATGAAGAAATCTTGTCATCAGTTGGTCTGGATGCTGTTGTCTTCCTCAGAATGCTTGTTTTCAGGTACTTCACACTTTTGTGTAAGGTGAATAGTTTGAATACTCTCATAAATCAATTAGCAATTTGTTGTGTATTTTTGTGTGCGCACACGACTATCAGTCTGGTTTTTCCTATTCTTTTTCCTTTTTTTTCTTTTGCAAATCAATACTGGACACAATCAATATTAGGTTGAAACCGAATATAAACAAAATTAGTTGAACCTGTATAATAATGGTGGTGTTTTCTGCAAGCTAGTCAAGAGCGGTATGAAATGGACATGTTATAGGGAACATGGGTGCAAGTATCCGGGTGCTGTGAGTCTCACAAATTTTAATTACTAGCATAGCAGGTGATGTTTAAATACACAGTGACACAAATATATCCACATTTAGAGGAGCTGTTAGCTATCTTACTTCTATTTGCTTACCTATCATGACATTTAAGATAGTTAAAGGCATGAGATGGTTTTGAATGAACCCGAAGCCTTTATTTCAGAACTTTGCGGTTTGACTATATGAAACCTTTAACTTCCAATCTGTTTTATTGAGGGGTATCTTCTCAGGTGAAATCACTACTTTGATATCCTTCTTAACTCTCCATCGAAGTTTTCTTAGACTTATGTGCCGTCCTTTTTGCTCAATTAATGATAATATTATCTCTTAAGTGGTGTATACCATGTATTCGGTGGTCTCTGTTGCAGACACTTTTACCTCAATTGATTCTTCCGTATGTTATTATGAAATAGTTGACCTCTAACATCTTATGGTGCACTCACTTCTTACTCTATCTCTTAGTGTTTTTCTGTTCACTTATCATACCATTTTAATCTTTTGTTACACTCGTATTTGAAAATATAAATATTAAATTGCCCAGATTAAGATCCATAAAGCATCAATGGTCTTATTGTCAAGTCCCATACAGAACACTTACCCTTCTAATAAAACAATGCCCAATTTTCTTTAGGTAGTGCTTAATTGCTTATTTTAGATGTGATGGGGACACGGGTGTTTGTGTGTAGTGTCATGTGTGCATATCCGACATGGCAACAATGTAAAAATGAATGTCTAGGGTAACACAGGGAAAAAGATCAATAGAAATCTATTTACCTGGACATAACATATACAATTGTTATAAATCTCAATTATGAGTATATTCTCTCTGCATCTACAATAAGCATGTTACAGTTACACTGAGACATGGCGACGAGTCATATCATTAACAAATGTTATGATTGTAAAAGTTTAAGGCATATCAAGGAAAAGCTAAGTGGACATGTTAGAGCGTTTCAGAACAGTAGAATTGTAAAACGTCATGGGACAGAGGCCTCCAGGTTCCAGTAGAAAAATCATATGGGCATCCATATTAGAGCTGATAGAATAAGCCGAAGAGAAGATCATAACACATTTACAAAAGAAGGAATTAGGCGTCTGTGTGTGAAACCATCCTTTTTTATCGTTTTCAAAGGTTAGATGCGGTGAGTGAATCCGGTCTAGCCTATTTATCTTTTATCTTTCTTTATTTGGTCTTTTATTCACTACAAACAATTTAAAAGAGAAAAGTTACCGTTCGAGATACTGTTCATCCGATTCCTCATCATTTGCCATTTTATGCAGGATGTTGAAGATTAGTTTTTAGGATTTGATTTCCTGTAAGGATTTGATTTCATTTTAGTTAAGATGTTTTAGTTGGAATTGTTATTTAGTTAGAATAATTAGATATGATTTTTGTTATATTTGTCAGTTAGGGGTTTGTTTGATTTAGGATTTTATCCTGTAAATAATGATGTATTACTTTTGAAAATGAAAAATTAATGAATAAAACTTGACTTTTGAGAGATGATTTTGGAGTGATTCCTCAAGGCGTGAAGCCATGTTTTTTGGATCAGACGTCAATGTGTGAAACCGCCGTTTTCCATCGTTTTCAGAGGTTAGATGCTCAGTGAATCTGGTCTAGCCTATTTATCTTTTATTTTTATTTATTTGGTCTTTTATTGACAACAAAAAAATTTAAAAGAGAAAAGTTAGTGTTCACAGTGTTCATACAAAAAAATTTGACAAAATTCCCATTCAAAGTTCATCTTTTTCATTCCTCATGACTAGTATTTATATTTTACAAATTTAAAAGCAAATTTGCTATGGTCTACTTTAGCAATGAACCAAATTGAATTATAGAACTAAATTAACTAGAAAAATAAACCAAGCAAACAAACTATCTAGAAAGATGAACCAAACAGCAAAACCTTCCAAACTTTGAACTGAAAAACTCAACAGCTTTGATTTGGTTTGTTTGCAAATTTGAACCAAATTGCTCAACCCTAGAGTATGATACGTATTTCGTGTGTGCCTACATGCACTCTTGGAAGATGGGATTTAAACGCATCTGTGTGTAAGGTTCATATATGTCTGGAACGTGGGACGCTATAGCGAATCACAACTTGGGTTTTGTTGTCCCGGAATCACAGTGCGGCATGACTCGCAGTGCAGCGTGACCCGATTCACCAACTCGGGCGACCCAATTTGGAATTCAAACAACTAAAAATTTTGAAGAAATAATTCTTTTTCAAAAAGCATAAACAACAAACAACGCGAGAAATTAAGCAAATAAGGTATGCATAAGTTAGTTGCAGCATGTTTCTTAGGGATCCTTTTATCATTACTGATATCAACTAGCTTATTTCTTAAACTTGATTCTAGCATAACCTTTGATTCTTACTCTTACGTACCGAACCTAAAACGTACCATGTTCCCTCACGTACCATATAAGCCTACCCCATTGTACATGATTCTTAATAAATGACGTACCACACTTCCTTTCCCGTCCCGTGAACCGGAATGAACCGGGTTCCATGCGACTATGGTAAGGCTGTTAGATGAGGCAAACCAGCCAAGCTTTAGGTTGGTTGTGATTGTTAATTTATTTAAATGAGCTTATAAGTTTTCCAAGCTCTGTTCATTAATTTAGTGAATAAGCTTGAAAATGTTTTTAAGGACAGTGAGCCAAACCAACCTGCTGCAGCCCATTTGCAAGTAAGAGTCTGAAGAGCGGAAGAATCTCATGCATCTTTTCGAGCTTTTGTAGCCCATTTTCTTGCTCTGAAGCTTGTATCTTGAGCCTATGCTGAATTCTTTTATAGCTCCAGTCAATATAATATTAGTCAACTATGTAACTTTACATGAATTGAGCTTAAACAAGTGAAGGAACCCTAGATGAATCGATCTTGAGCTGAGCCTAAATGAATCCTATATGAAATGAGCTTGAACACGAGTTAAGTTCAGAGAATCTGCCTTTATGTTCATCTATTTTTTTTATTGAACGTGGATTTGTGATCATGCTGGTTCATTCATCTGTGAAACAAATACGACCAAACTTTACCAAGCCAACCCATACTCATCTTGTGTTTTTCTGCACGCACATGCATGCATACACTTCTGTTACTCTGTCTTTCTTTAAGCACTAATGTGCACGCTTCTGCATCCACTGCATTGGCTTGCTCATCATTAGAGAAAGTCTAAATAATTTCTCTCTTTCATGTCATAATGATAATTTTACTTGCAGAAAATTAGGATTAATTAATTCAGGTAATTTTTTTAGTTATTTTGAAAGGTTAGATGCGTAAATTCTGTTATTTATCATGCATCAAATGGATCGATCCTTATGGTTTTGATTTAACAGAATGGTATTGATCTAGTGTAACATTCAGTCATTTCTGTAGAAAGATCTTGTACGCTTCACCATATCGACTCAGTCTTTCGTAGAAATATTTTGTATGCTTCACCATATCAGCTCAGTCTTTTCCTCATCAGTCTGCAACAGAACTATTGTCATTTGAGAAGGTTAAGTAAAGAGGAATTGCTCAGGTCTTAGTCATTGTGAATCTTACTATGGGCACTTAATTTGGCATGATGATGCTATCCTTTCAATAGTGAAACCTTCCTTTACATCTTGTTTTTTGATTTTGTTGATAGTCTATTACAAAATAACATTTCTTAGTCCGAGTTTTAAGACTGACTACGTCATCTCCTGAGCCAAACAGAAAAGTGTCAGAGGGTTAAGATGCTCATTTTCAGAAGCGTGCATGAAGTGCATAAAACCCTTAACGATTTGGTGATAGACTATAAATTGCTTTTCTCTGTTATCAGCAACATCATCTATCTAGATTTTTATTGTTAGTTTTTAATTGACAAACAACATATTGAGGTACCCAGGTCCCCAATGGTTATGTGGGTATTACGTGACTGTTTAATGTTCAATCATCAAATCCTTTGAATCATTTTGTAGTATGGATTTCTTTAACAAAGTATTTCATTTTTCCAGGGAAGAGGTGGGTTTGGGTGTTAATTGTATTTATATTTCACATCTCTCAGTTATAAATTATAGTTATCACGTTTCAGTTGATGCATGACTTATTTACAGCCTACATTTTGTCTGTTGGTTACATTTTATGAAAAGCATATTGAGTTGTATATTTCTTATTCTTATCATGGGCTTATACATATGTTTTTTGCAGCATTCGTATCTTCGCCATAGCTGCTGGAGTGTGTCTATTTGGAGTACTTCCTTTCAATTATTATGGAAATGAAATGACACACACAAAGATTCATTTAGAGAAAATAGATGTATTTAGCATTGCAAATGTCGAAGATGGTTCTCAATGGTAATGCCCGAAACTTACCTGCTTGATGACTGATTGCTGCTAAAGATATTTTGATGTTTCCATTTAATTAGACTATTGTTTACAGACGCAGGTAATGTTGTGTACTGCACATGCAATTGTGAAGACTTTTCATGTCTTTTTACATGCATAAATATTCAAATATGTTTATACTTCTTTGTTTCTGAGTAGCTGTCTGAATTGGTGGTTCTATTCAGACATGATTATTTACACCCAACGCTGTGCTTGTGAATCTGGGTCATGTTTCTCCAGGTGACTCCCTGCGGCTTCTTAAAGAGTCAGATCGTACTACAGGGATGTTCAATAACCATTTTCTCTATACTTGTATTATATCCAAGAAAGTAATAGACTCATAGGACATGACTTCTTCTGAAGCAGAAGCACATGCCCATTTTAAAGACTTCAAGGTCCCTTCTTGCATGGATGAGTCCAGTTCAGAAACTTGTGTGGCAGTTCTAATTTGAGTCAAATTTAGAAAGATAGCTGTTGATGTTAAGTGATCACATAGTCAATAATATCCGCAGTTGGATGAGGTTGTTGAGTATTGATGATGGACCGCTTTCTTTCCCGACTTTGTTCTTGAGTTGAGTAGCTAAAGCCTGCACAAGTAGAAACTCGTGAGAGGATGGTGACTGGTTCCCCCGTGGTTCATTCGACTATCAAGTCAGCTAGTGAGCTTGAGTGGGGAAAAAGAACTATGAGTTCTTGTGTGTGATATGGTTCTTAGAAACTGATTTTGCAAAAAAAAACCCGAATTGAATCCGGATCCCCCCTTGAATGAGGGAATAGTACAATGTATTTATAGTGGTACCGGAAGGGCAGAACCGTTATTGTGGTCGAGCACAGGATGACGGTGAAAAAATATGAGCTGACGGCTGCGTCAGCACTCGCTTCACAGGTGTCGGCTGGCGACTGGAGGAGAGATCACGTCGGCATTAAATAAGAAGTGACTGGAGGTATAGCGGTGCTGACGTGGTCCGATGATTCATAAAGAATATCAGGGCTAGATGTATGATGACGCCTGCCAAACATTAAATACGATGCTGACACGTCAGTGGAAGAGGCTCGATACAGAAATTATCCTCTAGCTTCGCCGAAAAGTAACGCCTTTCAAGTCGATCTCAGGGGAGGGGGGAGGGGTGTCGAGCAGTTGGTCGAGTGAGATCGTTGCGAGTCGTCTTCGACAAAAGGGGACGACAAGTACCGCCTTTCGAGTCGACATGAGGGAATGTCGACTCGACAAGTCGGCTGAGTTATCGTCCCTGCTGGTCTCTGGCCTCGAACTTTATTGGGGCATTGCATACAGATGTACACCTATCCTTTGCTAGCAAAGGGTCGCACTTAGGTGGTTGGGAACACCATAATAGTAGCTATTTTTATATGGAGACCATCTTAAAAAGTACGGGATTCAATGTTGCCTCGGATTAAGGTTTTAGGTCTACCATTTAAGGGTTTAATAAAAAGCTTAGGATTTACTTCCAGAGCACGGGGTTAAATGTCTACAAAAGTGAATCCTTGGACTTATTCGTGTGACTTAATCTGTGATTTGATTACCATTTTTATGACTTAGAAATTCATCATATCGAGTTCATTTCTCAATCGGGTTCATTTCTCAATGTGGATAATATATTCTAGTTTAGGAACTTAATGGCCATCTGGAATTTGATGGTTTGCTGATTGGTAAATTGCTAATACTTCTGCTTGTCCATATAAGCTGGCTATGATTTGAAACATTTTTGGAGGTTAACAGAAGTTGTATTAGCATATAAACCGAGAGTATTTACGGTGCCAAAGAAATTGGGCAAGTGTTAACAGGTCTCATGGATACGTGCTTGTATATTCATTTCTAGGTTTCTGTATACATTTAATTTGGGACGTTAACGTCTCAACTATGTTAAGACTAATGGTGAAATAAAAATTCCCTATATAAGTCATTATTTTACCTTGCTTATCACAACAAGCCATAAATATAACGTAGCGCCTAGAAATAGGATAGACATTCCTAAAATTTTCTTCCCCTACCTAATCCCTAATTTCTCTCTCCCAGTGATGACTTCCCTTTGTTTTATTCTTATCCAAACATGAACCCAAAACTTAATCCTGTTTCTTTTCTCCGTTGCTATTACTGCTGCAGCTAGCTGCCTTTTTTCTTACTGTTATCCAATTCAAATCTCTAAATTTTCACGCATTTCACTCAAACAGAAAATCAATGAATTATGCTTTCCTTCATAAGTTTCTTTCCACACTATCTCTGTTTTCCCTTTTCAGTCTGCCTCTCTTAAGAAATCTTAGTTTTACTTGAAAATGAGAAAGGTCAGATTTTTTGGCTTTGATTTGGTCAACAATGAAAGATTTGTGAATTGTAGAGAGGTAGGAGAAAGAGAAAAGGGTTTAAGAATTTTGAAGAAGTTGTTTTTCTCTATTTCTTCATATGACAAAAGATTACACGACAACCTACTTAACCCCATCTCACTATTGGGTTCTCGTCCTAGCTGTCCATGTTGCTTCATGATAACTCACAATATGTGGGTCACATGATCTAATTATGTTTAATTTAAGCATGCAAACAGATACTCAATAAAATATTTAACAAAAACTAACTAATCATAGCATTAATTCTATCAATTCCTTTTAATGTTTTGTCCTTGCATACCTATAATATAACAAACTTAAATTTCTTTGGGTAGTGTTTTGTTGAAGATTTCTGCCATTTGGTCTTGAGTCTTCACATGCTGTGCTTCAACTTAACCATCTTCCGCTGCTTCACGAACAAAATGAAACTTGATTTTGATGTGCTTGGTGCATCTATGGAAAGTTGGATTCTTTCATTGAAGTGGTGGATTTGTTATCGCAAAAGATCGTTGTGACTCTCTTTCTTCTCACTAATGTCTTCAAGTATTCTTCTCAACCCTATTACTTGTTTTGCTACCATAGTGACCTAAACATATCCAGCATCGGCGGAGGATATTACTTCCATATCTTACTTTTTTGATGCCCACGAGCTTATGCAGGATTCAATATGAACACATACCTTGATATGCTTCTCTTATCCTCTGCATTTTCGGCCTTATGATTATTACAAAACCAAGAACTTTGGCTTTGCATTTTTATTTGGACATGAATCTCAACATCCTTTGCGCATCAACAAAGTGATTCTTGCTTGGCTTTTGCATGAGCTGTAGCAACAAACTTGAAGCATACATCATGATGTCTCATCTTGTAGTAGTAACTCCCAACTGAGCTTCTAAAGATTGATGAATCAACATCACCAATTGTTGTAAAAATCTGAAACAAGCGCCCCAAAAGTGTTCAAAAAAGTGGAAGCGGCAAGCTTCGCTCAAGCCCAAAAGTGGCTGAAAAACGCTTTTGACGAAAGTGGCTTAAAAACAGTCTAAAGTGGCTTAAAAGCGGCTCAAAGCGTTGTAAAGTAGCCCAAAGCCGCATAAAAGTGATCTACAATGGCACAAATAGCACAAGCTCTAGAGTTAAGTGGTTGAACCACTTTGCATGTTTTTTTTTTCACATTTGCATGTTTTGTTTCTTTTTCCTAAAAGGATTCTACTTAAAATTCGGAAGAAACTTGGAGCAATATAATGATGATTGTATTTTAATATGATGATTGTATTTTGATAGGTATGTTTTCTTCCCTTTAATAATTTACATTAAGTCATTTATTTTTTGAATGTGTGATTTGCATATCAAGCTATTTGTTGTTTTATCACATTACAATATGTATATTACTTAGGGTTTTTTTTTCATGAAAATCACCTTTAAAATAGGTTGAATCCATAAAAGCCACCTTTGAAGTTTTAATATTAAACCACCTAATAAGCCGGTTTAGTTTTCAATCAACCACTTTTGTCAAATTCTGCTCAATTAATATGCAAATTGCCCAAACTACCCTTATTAGCTACATGTGCCTACCATGTGTTTCCCAACTACACGTGTAATCAATGGGCGCGGCTTGGGTAATTAAGGTATTGATTGAGCAAATTTGACAAGTGGTAGATTGAAAACTAAACCTGCTTATCAGGTGGTTTATGTATTAAAAAAACTTTAAAGATGGTTTCTATCAATTGGATCAAATTTAAAGGTTATTTTCATGAAAAAAACTCTATTATTTTACAATATTGCATTAATCTAAGTATTGTTACATATCTATTTCATACTTACTA
>NC_033801.1:61161163-61180104 GCF_001876935.1 Asparagus officinalis
ATATATATATATATATATATATTTGTTCATTTATTTTTTTGCTTAGTTTTAATTTTTTTCCTTATTTAAAATTAAAAGAAATAAAAAAGATTACTCTTTTTATGCTTAACGCCGCTTAAGCCCCTAAAAGCCTAAGCAGCACGTTGCCAATCTGCTTTCTGCATCTCGGGACCTTGTCATCATACATTCATTTATTTTCATAAAATTTTCAGTCACAATCAACGGTGTTGGAACCTCTTTGCAATTTTCATTCTAAACTTCACGAGAATGTTTTCAGCATACATTTGACAAATGAAAACTCATTTCCTTTGTTCAACTTTAATTTCCAAAAAGTAATGAAGTAACCTCATATCATTCATTTCATATCTTTTCATCATATCTCGAAGAATTTATCTATCACTATCAGTATAAATCAAATAATCAGCATAAAGAGAGACAATAAGAAATATTAGAGTTACCTTGTCTTTTGATGTACAAGATTGATTCACTTAGGCTTCTCTAGAATCCCTTCTTATTGAAGTATGTATGAATTTGGTTATATCATGTTCTGAGTATTTTTTTCTACCTTTACAAAGTCTACTTCAACTCGTGACTTTGTTTGCTTGGTCACTTTAGGCATAGCTTTGAGACCCCTCCACATATATTTCTTCTTTCAACACTCCATTCTAGAATGCCAATTTCATATCCAAGTAATAAAAGGACCACTTTCGGGTTGGTAAGACAATAAGTGCAGATGACATCATGTCGGGAAACCGATGCAAGTGTTTCTTGGTTGTCAACTCTGTGTTGTTGAGAGTTACCGTGTGCCACTTATCTTTTTTTATGCCTTTTAACGGAACCATACACGTTGATATTCGTTTTGTAGATGCACTTGAGACTTGTTTTGGGGCTTTTCAACCGACTCCTAACTTTTTTGTTTCTCAATCACTTTTAGTTCTTCTTTCATTGCTTTTCTTTACACTTTTTATTTTTTGCACCGTCATAGCAACTTGGCTTCACTACACACAAAAGTTGGAAGTAACATAAATGCACTTAGACTTCTCATTTCTTGGAGAAGAAATTGAGCTTGAACTTGATGGTGAGCTTGTATTTGATGATGCTTGTGTTGGCATTTCTTCATGTAGATATCCATTTTCTTTGCTTTCTTTTTATTGGGAAGCATCTTAACCATCACATCACTTTGTTGAACACTTTTTTTCTTTCCAATCCTAAGGGACCTTTTCTTCGAAGAATACATCTTTACTACTATTGATTTTATTTGTCTTCAAGCTGAAGAATCTATAATCTTCTGATTTAGAGCTATTACCAACAAATATCCATTCCTCACTTGTTTCATCAAATTTTATTATTTTCTCTTTTGTAACATGTGCATTGCATACATCCAAATATTTTGATGTGGTGGTTCACTGATGCTTCCTTCCACTTCAATTGATGTTTTATCATCATGTCTTTTTGTCGGACATCTATTCATCAAGTAGGTTGTTGTGTATATTGCTTCAGACTAAATGAATTTGGAAGACCCTTAGCTTTGATCCTAAATCTTGTCATCTCCATAATGATATGCTTACTCCTATCCACCATCCTATTTTTCTCCGTTGTGTAGCCAATAGTCAATTATTTCTACAGCTGATCTGAGTCTAAAAGTTGATCCATATGTAGCATAGTTGTTCGTCAGTGTGATTTTGTAATGACCAAAGAGTATCATGCTAAGGAATTAGTCAACTTGAGATGTGTGAGTGACAATACTTGTTTATGTACATGTTCAATCAATAGAAGATGAAGTTATTAAATGAATGCCTAAGTTGACGATTGATATCCAAGAAAAAGGCTGTCATCAACAAACTGAACTTTTGGGTCTCATGATTTAACCATTGGTTTTGAATTTGTTAAGCACCTACTTTCTAGAAATTGGGATCATCTATTCATTGGTTTTGATTATTCTATATATATGTTGATCGTTCAGTACCGTGTCTCCTTAGAAATGTTGTTTAGTTTAGATTTTGTTCTTGCTTTCCTTCACTCTTTATTCTTCATGCTTGTTAGGGAAGTAAGTGTTGTTGTTATTCATGTTGAATATTAAGGCCAACATCAACTATTGTTTTTGGAAGAGGCAGATTACATGAGATTTTCATGTAGAATTACTTAGTATGTACTCGTTTTTAATTTCTACATTAATTCAACTCAGCGCTTTTTGATGAACAAGTGTACCATACCATGCACGCATCACGTGCACCAGACAACTAGTTGTTATTTAGCTAATAATATTTTCAATATTTGAACACTCTTATTTTCTTGTTGATGTCCCTTCACTACAGCTATTGATAGATGTTTATACATCTTCTCTTGCAGGCTCTGGATCCACTGCCTCGCCTTGTATATTATATCTTCGACAGCATGCTTTCTTCTATATTTAGTAAGAAATTTGGTCATTATTTCTCTATGGATATTTTTCTTTTTCAAATTAAAAGTTTGTTGAAAAGATATGAGATCTTTCTGTATTTTTTTCTATGTCTGGTTTTAGGAATATAGGAATATCTCAAGGATGAGGCTTGCTCATATTACTGAATCTCCTCCAAATCCTAGACATTTCTCAGTTCTCGTTCGTTCTATCCCAAGGACTCATGATGAACCATTTGATGTTACAATTGTAAATTTCTTCACAAAGTATCATGGATCGAGCTATTTATCCCATCAGATGATTTCTCAAGCTGGAACAGTTCAGAAAATTATGGTGCGTAATATTCTATAGCCTCATTCAATTTCTGAAACAAAGATTACAAGGTTTCTTAATCGTCCGATTAAGTGTGAAAGCAAGCAAACCATGCAGGAAAATGAAAAAGCGCCCTATTATGCGTTCAGCCGCATAATCGAACGCTTTTTCACTATGCGCTGGCATAATGAGATTATGTGGGCGTTTTTTTCTTTTTTGAAGAAATTGGTATCTCAATAGAAAACTTGTAGCCCATTTAACCTGAATCCCTAAAGACTGTTTTAGATTGCTTTAGATGTATGGATTGAACTTTTAAGTAATCAACTAGTTATTGATTGTTAACTCAAATGTTTGTTGGTTTATCTAGTATATTTCTATTTTCATGAATTTTATATATTTGAACATATAATAGATTATTAAATATATATTAAAAAAAATTCAAGAACACATAATTCCGTGTAATTCGCTTAATCAACGCTTAATCCGATTATTCATTAAAAGCTCCTAGACCGCGTAAATAATAAAATTGTGGTTTATACCATTAGTGCCTTGCTTAGTAAGCTTTTCTCTTCCATTTTTCCTTATAAAAGTTGAGTTCTTTTTAGCTCACGTATAAGCATGTATTTGGAAACTAGCATTACCTATGAGAGACATTGCATACTTCAATTTGATGATAATACTTTCCATCGATTTATGTGAACTAGATCATGGTTTCTTTTGATGGCTTCACAAATGCTGTTATGGTATGTTTACAAGTATCTTAGATTTGGATCATATACATGAGCTAATCTGCATTAATTCGCTGTTATAGGGGGAGGATTAAGAAAAATTGAACGAATAAAAATATGTTTATGATATAAGTTTTACTTATTTAAAGAGGATGTTTAAAGTTACTTTTAATCTTTTAACATAGACATATAGAGCCAACTCCTCTTGTGAGTTCTTTTTCTCATTACAAGTTCTTGAACAAACATGTAACTTGCTAGATTCCGGAATACAGAATTTGATTCAGGAATAGAGATTGCGAGTAGTCTGTTAGTGTTATTAAGGGGGGCTATTTCGATGAGTGTATGAAAATGATCCACTTCGCTACCAAGGATCAACTATGTATGTATGTATATGTGTGTGTATATATACACATATATAAGAAAAATGGGTAGACTTGGTTTAGTTGTGAGGTGACTCATTTCCATCCACTCATTCAATTGATCTCCATTTAAAAATGATCATCATTTAATTATCCAACCCATGTGAATGTGGTCCCCCTATTTGAATGAGTGGATGAGAATGAGTCATCTCACTACCTAGCATAAAGTTTGTGCTTGGTTCTAAGCATACCCATCTCTCTTTGTACATGTATATATGTATGTATATACATCGCAAATGATGGGTATGAGGTAGCGGCTCATTTAGTAAAATGAGCTATCAACGGATAGTTGTGTGATCCACACCTTTTGATGTGACTATCAAGGTGGGCCTCACCACATGGCTATTTCTTGGCAACTCATTTAACAAAATGTGTCGTCACCTCTTACTAATTATTTCCATTTAAGCATATATGTATGTATAGACACACACAGACAGATAAAATAATGATATTATGAGATAGTGAGCTCAAATCTTTTTGTGAGTGATACTAATCGGCTCATTAAATTCATGATCGGCAATGTACATCATGCTCAAAATATCATCAAATGTGTATGGTGAAGTTTTCACATAGTTTGAAGTCTTCTAGAATGTGAACCAAACAATTTAATATAGTGGATTTTCAGACAGCATGATAGCCATCCGTTTTGCACATAACTAAAATAATGATAATAAATTTCTAAATGGTATAACTTTTTTTACATATAGATCATGTGGTGTGTAAGTTAGAATGGACGGTGCCGATCATCATATTGGGACGATAAGAATGTCATCTCACTATCTAATTTTGTTATTTTTCTGTATATGTATATATGTATATTTATATGAGTTGAGCTATACTATTAATAGTATCCAATATGTGGATACTAGCAACTCAATTTTTAAATTCAAAACCCAAAAGTAAAAATCCAAACTAGTGGATGTGATCTACTACATATGAATTATCTAGAAATAAAATTTCAAAATATTTCAACATCATTAACCTATGGATAATATGTTGTCAAAATTGACGCTTCAGAATTTTCATAAGCATGTTTAATTTTTTGCCACTTGATATATGATTCAAAACACATTGAAATCGTTTGAGATTTTATTTTTAAGTAGCTCATTTATAGTGTATCACATCCACGAGTTTGGATTTTCATTTTTGAGTCACAACTTTCAAAATTGGGTTGACAACATTCGCATGTTGGATACTATTAATAGAGAGATAAGGAGAGAGTGAAATGAGTTTGCTTGGTTCCAAGCACAAGGTTAGTGCTGGCAGTGAGGTGGATGCATCTCAGCCCGACATCTAAGCTTGTAAAGTACAAAGAGAAAAGGTGTCACATGCGGATGTTCTTTCCATCCAACTCATTTTGTTCAATAAGTAGTTAGATCATATCCATTGCTCCTTGTACACACGCTCGATATGTAGGGCAACCAAAAAATTAATTAATAGAGAATATTTTCCTTCATCTTTCTACAAAATGAAGGGTGCTTTAGTAATTTCACCTAACAAGATATTAAAAATACTCTATCTAGCTTTTCTTATTTGATCTATTACATTGAAACTCTCTGGCTCTCTCCCCCCTTACCTTTTTCAGAATGAAAATGAAACTAATGAATTAAGTATTGAATATTTTTAATCCATTATCAAAGCTTAGAAACACTAAATATAGAAATATAAGACTAATCCCAAATGTAATTATCAACTGAAAATAAGTTCAGTAAAAAATTAATGTTGCAAAAATGTAATAAGAACATAGTTGAAGGTATTAAAATATATTTTAATCTACTAAACCTATAATTTGAAAAATACAACAGTAGTTGAAAGAAATGTCTTTATTTGATTAAATTTTAAATATCAATTTTCTCACTATACAGCGCAACATGGGAAAAACAAATAATTGGAGGAAGTAGACATTACCTAACCTAAAGTCGCATCTTCAAATTATAACTGTAAATACAAAATAATTCTTTTTTGGACATTTTGATTAATTTTTCATGAATCAACATGTATGCAAACTTAACAAACTACAATTTCTTTTGAAATATTTAAATTAATTTCAACAAGACTATACAAGGGCAGAGCCATATGGACCAAAGGGCCCCTAGCCCCCTTTTAAATACTAGTATGTGATACTTGTGTTGCACTGATGCATATTAAAAAACTATAAGATATAAAGCATTTGAAGAAATGACATTTTGCATATCAATTGTATCACTATTTATTAAACGCATACTTTACACAGAACATGTGTTAAGTAATATATTATGAAATATCGATGTACAGTTAGAATGATATATTAGGAATATATAATTGAGAGAGATTAAGGATGTGATTGAGATATAATGAAGGACTATCCTAAGAACATGTTTAGCATATTCCTAAAAATATGTAACATGTGTTTGTTTTCTATTAGGATAAATATAAAAGATCAACAAAGCTCTAGAATTGAGTCTCTGGTTTCCCTCAGAATTAATTTCAACATGGCATTAGAGCGACGCAAACCATAGTCTCTACAAAACTCTAGATCCTCATACCCTAGCCCTCCCAATGCCTCACCATCAAACTCCTCCCTCTGCCTTACTACCTCCCTTCTTTCCCATTACTGTTCATAGTGAATGGAGCCGAGATTACTGTTTATAGTGAATAGTTTCGCGAATACTTGCTCTCCTTGTATTCCCCTTCATTGTTGATGGTTAAGAACACCGTTATTGATCACGATAGTCGTCCTTAATGTACATGCTCTAGTCATTGGAGTTAGAACTTGATTTATTAGAACTTGAATTTTAATTGTGATCTTTGAAATTGGATCTAAAGTTATGAAGTTTGTTAGATATTGTTTGTCTTGTTTAAGAATGGAAGGAAGGCGTTTGACATTTGGTTGGTTGGAAAGGATGGTAGGGTGGTGCTAGGCTTAACATATTTTGTGTTTTGATACAACAAAAATTGTTTTGATGGTTTAGTTTGGGTTGTAGAGATCGGTTTGGAAGATATTGTTCCGTTGGTTTTGTTTTGCAGATTAGTGTAGTGAAGATTATTTTGTTGATGTACTTTGAAGATTGGTTCGGTGAAGGCTGTTCTCTCAATTCATTTGTTTGTAAGATCACCAAGGAAAGATCATTTGTTTGTAGGATCCCCAGGAAAGATCATTTATTTGCTATCACTTATTTGGTGGATCCTTCTTCCTTAAAAAAAGATTATTTATTTTGTGGATCCCTAAAGAAGAATTATTTGTTTCGTGGATCCCTAAAGAAGGATCACTTGTTTAGCGGATCTTTAAAGAAGAATCATTTGTTTAGCAGATCCTTGAGGAGGATCATTTGTTTGATGGATACTTAGAGAGGATTGTTTGTTTGTTGGATTTTTGGAGACGATCATTTAATTGTTGGATCCCTAGAGAGCATTAGCTAATTTGAAGACATTCAAGTGGAAAATGTTTAAGACTACTTTGAGCATCGTTACGTATTAGGTTGTCTGCACTTCATTTGTAACAAGGTGCACATACATGCTCTAGCTTGAGGGAGAGTGTTTAGGAATGTATAATGAAATATCTATGTATAGTTGGAATAAGATATTAGGTATATATGACTGAGAGATATTAGGAATGTGATTGAGATATAATAAAGTAATATGCTAAGAATATGTTTAACATATTCCTAGAAATATGTAATATGTGTTTATTTTGTATTAGTATAAATATAAAAGATCAACTAAGCTCTAGAACCGAGTCTTTGGTTTCCCTCAATATTCATTTCAACAATATGCTAATGTCTACTAAAACATCTTTCAATCGGATAAATGTCAAAAGGAACAAAGCAACTAAGCTCAGCAATTACGTCATCATTTAGATTTTTACTTGTTGAATGCAAACACAACTGCGGTTTTACAAATCAAAAGAAGGAACAAAACAAGAGAAAACTTGGGAAAACAAGGATAAAAAAGAATTATAATATGATTTTTTATTAAAGTTGACAAATCAAAAGAAGGAACAAAACAAGAGAAAACTTGGGAAAACAAGGATAAAAAAGAATTATAATATGATTTTTTTATTAAAGTTGACGAGTGAATAGTTACCTTTGGAGAACTGTAAAAACATGATTATATATTGTAGGAAGATAGAAGTGTAGCAAATTTATATGATTTATGTCATGCAACAAAGTTATGAATAACTCACTATCAAGAGCTTTAGAAACATTAAAGACGAGACAAAATCTATTACTCAAAGCAAAAAGTATAAGTACATTCCATTGTAGGAGGCAGAACATTATGGGGAAAAATGACACCAAGAATTTAGATGGAGAACAAAAATTTAGACTATATCAGACAGTAGGGATGACAACATTCGCATATGGAACTAACAATATCAAATTGCATCAACTTCACTCATTACTAACCAAAAAAATCCTAATCGTAGCCTCAAAGGCAATGGAAAAACACTTTCAATTTTAGAAGAAATCAAGTAGATACAACTGATAACAACCCCTCCAATGAAATTACGCAAAAATGACACATTGCTGGAAGTTAATATGATTATTGATATATGTATCCACAAAAATATGAGTAAGTTGCGGTCAATAAGATATGCCAAAAGCAATGGACACAAAACAAGCTTATTATTCACAGCAAAATGTATACACGTAGAAAAAAAATATATGGCACCAAAAATTTAGAAGAACAAAAGTACTAGCATATTATATTAGACAGTTGGGAGGGGAGCATATACAAAAGGAATCCAACCTAAATCTATAACTTTCAAACTGCATAAACCCTACTATTATCAATAACCACTCTTAAATTTAGTCCCTCTAGCCATTACACAAAAACTCCGAAGTCATGGTGAAGATCGAGAATTATAGTTTTATATTAATTTTAACATGCCTCCGCAGGTTGAGTGCCCTTTTGTATGGGCTGAAAACCTAGACTCATGCAGCGGTAATAATTTTTAAAATCCGTATTAAATTCCTAGCCATCAAGATTCGGACCTGGGTTGTTCTGATACTATTTTAAATTTAGTCTCTCTAACCATTACACCAAACTCCAAAGTTATGGTGAATATTGAGAATTATAGTTTTATATTAATTCCAACAACCACAAAATCTTCATCTTAGCCTCAATGACACCGAAAAAATTACTAACTTTAGAAGAAATATGAAGAAGATACAACTAATGATAACTTGCAGTGAAATTACACAGGTGGCTTGTTCCTTTTCCTTTCTTTGTTAAGCTCCCTCTTCAATAAAAATTAACGTCAAACTTTAATTATGTTCAATATACCATTGGAGGCATGCAAAATTGAGGCATTTGAGGAATCCCCATACTACCCATCGGTGGTGGTGCCGGTGCTCTGTCGAAAGGACCGCACATTCTCCTCCCACTCTAGGCATTGGTGGTGCTAGTAATGCAAGAGGTAGCAGTTGGGCATACATGTTTAGCATAAAATGTGCAAAGACTTCAATATATTAATTGATTTTTGCATTATAGAACAAGATATCACAAAAGGGGTTAATTGCAGGTAGTCACCATCTACTATTGTTGCAGATAGAACCATGAGTGAAAGTTTTGACCCTTTTTAGTGGGTCCATCTGTAGTAACAAATTTTAATTCAGGTGGTCTATGTACAACAATAGAACTCTATTTGCAACAATATGATACGAGTCGCTTTGCGAGCACATTTGATCGCGGAATTATCAAATGTGCATTTTATAAAGAAAACAGCTAACAAAAAACACACGAACAATTCAATTTGGCGAAGGAAAATATATTTTCTAGATTATGAAGAATAAAATATTACAAAATCTCTTTCTCATAATCTCTCTAGAATAAGAACCAACTTCTCTATCCTTACTAAACTCTCCTCTGATGTTTAGAAACCCTAAACAACCTCTATTTATATGTTTAACAATGTGGGTGACAAAGTGGTAAATATCCAGAACAAACCCAACTAGAATTCGCCTAAAAAAGGAATCCAGATCGGCCTAGGAAACCGCTATCGGTCAACTGAAGTATCTCTATCGGTCGACCGATCGACCTCCATAAGAACAGCTTCTCTATCCTCACTAAACTCTCCTCTGATGTTTAGAAACCCTAAATAACCTTTATTATATGTTAAACAACGTGGGTGACAAGGTGGTAAATATCCAGAACAAACCCAACTAGGATTTGCCCAAAAGAGGAATCCACATCGGCCTAGGAAACCGCTATCGGTCGATCGAAGTATCTTTATCAGCATTGGTCGACTGATAAGAGTGCATCGGTCGATCGTACAGAACAAGCTTTTCTATAGCGTATCAATCTATCGGTCGACTGATGATGGATAATCGGTCGACCGATAGTGCTGCATCAGTAGACCGATGCTAGCGCATCAGTCGAACGGTCAGAGCTGTTTCGCTAGCTTCTTGTTTTTCATCATTTTCCTAATTTTCATCGTTTTCGCCGACTCTGCTCACGCTTCTATTCTCAAGTAACCATGAGAAACATATATCCTCAAGCTCCCATGATGATCGCTAAGTTTCCGAAGCAGAAAAGATACACCCATATCATGGCTCTCCTATTTAGGAACTTGAAGTCCTGTTCAAGTTAGAAATTCAGCTGAGGAAACTCTCGAGCTCCTTCTTTGTTGAACCACTTGGCCTTGCTAGGAATCTGACCTTGACGTCCAACCAGAAACGACTCATTCGTGCCCCGTCTAGTCGTAGTTACCTTCCGCTCCAAAATACAACCCTTTTATAGCGGCTCTTCTCTATCAAACCATAAGTCTTCAACATGCGGCAAGATCACTTTGTCATCACCCTCATCGTCCAACAATGGAGGCTCGAATAACTTCAAGTACTCGACATTGATCACCGAATACATGCCTAAGTAAGGTGACAAATCCAGCTTGAAGGCGTTGTCACTGATCTGATCGAGAATTCGAAATGGACCATATCGTATAGGCTTTAATTTTTTTCCTTCTTCCTTTAGTCGCTTCTTACCTAACTTTAGCCACACCATGTCACCTTTGCCGAAATTACAAGGAACGCGATGTTCATCATATTTTGTCTTGTACTTCGTTTGTGACTTCTTCAATTGTGCTTCAACAGAGGCGTGAATCTGCGCAATCTTCTCCAGAAATCGCTGAGCCTTCTGTCTTTCACTCCCTTCTTTATCGTTGGTTGTAACTTCTCTAGAGAATACTAGATCGAACGGACTTGGAGGTAAGAACCCGTAATAAGTCTCAAACGATGACTTTCCCGAAGATCCATGAATAGCCTGTTGAAAGCAAACTGAAGATATGGTAAGCTCTCATTCCAAGTCTAGGAATGCCCGAAATTATACTCTCGTAACATGTGAACCATAGTCCGTTGGTTATTTTTGTCTGCCCTTCTGTGGATGAAAGGCCGTGTTTTTCTTCAATCTCGTGTCCATCAAACTCCATAAAGAATCCCAAAAGTGTCTGAGGAACCTGCAATCCCGATCCGAAATAATCGAACTCGGCAAACCAAAGTGCTTCCACATATGCTCAAAGAACAACTACGCTGCACCCGCTCCCGTTACGATCTTCTTGCAAGGATTCAAGATCACCATCTTGCTGAACCAGTCCATCACAACGGACAAGTAATCATGCCCGCGCTTGGTCATTGGCAACCCTCCTAAGAAATCTATAGAAATACTCTCTCATGGTCTAGAAGACACTAGCAACGGTAGATACATTCCATTTTTTTTATTAGAAGGCTTCGATATGCAACATAGCTTACACCCTCCAACATACTTGGTAACATCCTCTAACATCTTTGGCCAAAAGACATGACGTCGTAGATTGCGAAGCGTCTTCTGAATCCTAAAATGACATTGCACACGTAATGTATGTGCCTCTCTAATCCATTACAACCGATCGCCATCCTCCAAAATGCAAAGTAATGTCCCACGATACAACAAACCATCTGCTCTTAGCTCATACTCCCCCTTCCGATTAGCTTTCATCTGCTCGAACACACTGCTAAAGTCTCTCTGCTGGATGTGTACATCTACACATACTCCAAAGGAACCAAAGGTTGAATACGCGTCTCCACCAACAAAGCTCTCATTGGCGATCGAGATAGCATATCGGCCAACTTGTTAGTCGTCTCCTTCTTGTACCTAATGACGATGTTGAACGTCATCAAATAGGACATCTACTTCATGTGCCGTGTAGCTTCGTCTAGGCATGTAGAAACTTTAATGGCTTGTGATCCGAGTGCACAACCACCTCCTTACCCAACAAGTACATCCTCCAATGCTTGATCGCCTGGTAGAGCGCATAAAACTCTTTATCGTAAGTAGGATAGTTCTAAATAGCACCCATAAACATCTCAGAATGGTACTCTACTGGTTTCCCATCCTGCATAAACACAACGCCTATAGCATAATTAAAGAAGTCGGTCTCTACCTCGAAAGTCCTTTGTAAATTAGGCAATGCCAATACTAGTGCTTCCGAGATCTTCCTCTTCAGTAACTAAAAAGCCTCCTCATGCGTCTGCCCCCATTCAAACTGAACCCTTTGCCTTAGTAAGGCCATGTGGGGGTGCCGCATAAGTAGAAAAGTGTCGAATAAACTTGCATAAATACTGACAAGCTCCTATGAAGCTTCGCACCTCCGTTACCGTCTTAGGCGTTGGCTACTTCGTGATAACCTCAACTTTGCTTGGATTTATCCTCCGCTGGTCCTTTCCCACGATGAAACCGAGATACACCAACTCATCCTTCCTAAACTCATACTTCTTAATGTTGAGCTTCAGCTGATCGTCCCGCAGCACTTCAAACACCTTCTCGACATGAACAAGATGCTCCTCCTAGGTCCTGCTGTACACTAAGATGTCATCGAGGTAAACTATCACAAAATCCTCTATAAAAGATCACAACAAATCATTCATCAGCCTCACAAAGGTTGCTGGAGCATTACACAAACCGAACGACATCACTAACCACTCAAACAGGCCCTGCTTGGTCTTGAACGCAGTCTTCCAAGTGTCATCCTCCCGAATCCTCACCTGATGGTAACCAGATTTAAGATCCAACTTTGTGAAGAAACTCGCTCCCTCCAACTGGTCCATAAGATCATCTATCCATGGTAGTGGGTAAATATTCTTTACTGTTATTTTATTGAGCGTCCGGTAATCCACGCACTTGCGCCAGCCTCCATCCTTCTTGGACGCTAACAACACTGGCGACCCGCAAGACGAACAACTTTGCGCTATCACTCATTTCTCCAAAAGCTCCTGAACTTACCTCTTTATCTCCTCAGACTCCTGTACGGATGTGCGGTAAAGACCTATATTCGGCAAAAAATCCTCTCCCGTCAACATAATCTCGTGCTCCACACTCCGTCTCGACGGTAGTCCAGTGATCTCTGAAAACAAGTCCACATACTTGGCCTTCAACCTATCAAGTTCTCCCTCTTGAAGCTTGCTCAAGGCAGTCAAACATACTCTACTCAGTTGCTCCTCGTAAGGCCTAATGAATAATAAGACAAACTTCTTGATTGTATTCACTAGCCTCTTCGCCTGAGTCACCGTCACCAAGCTCGTCTCATACGGAAGAGATGTCAAATGAAATATGAACTGCTCGTCGTCCTTGGTGAACGTGTACTTCTGGGCCCGCCTGTTGTAGACTGCGTACGTATCCCATAAATAAGGGTTGTCCAGTATGACCTGACAAACATCCAATGGAATGACGTCGCACGTGACCTCGTCAATATTCGACTCGTGGAATGTAAATTTGAAAGTGTATTCATTAACTACACTTAGCCCCGCCTCCTTCTGAATCACCCTAAAGGATAAGGCTTCGGATGCTTGACCGTCTTCAGGCCCAGCTTCTGAACCAATACCTCGGATATCAAATTCTTCTGACTTTCTAGATCAACTATGGCATCAACCAAGCTGGTCTTCACCTGCAACTTGAGAACAAAGAGCTGCTCTCTGGGGTCTTCGTCCTTCTTTGCGGCCTGTTTTCCTGCCATAAGATTGAGATTGCTATTGGGTTCCGTCATCCCTAGAACTTCTTTTGGGCCTTGAGCTATCACGTATGTCTTTTTTCCCTCCTTCTTCAACCCCTTCGATTTGAGATGAGGATACTTCTCCCAGCATCAATCAGCGACGTGTCCTGTCTATTTGCAATGATTACAAGTCAGTCTTGCTTTTCCTGGATCATCCCTCTTTTTCTCTTCCTTAGGTTGGGAGCCACTAGACTTGCCTCCAGCTTGCTTGACATCTCACTTTTTTTTGTTGCTCTTCTTTTGTTTGTCTTCAATGGCGACAGCCTTCACGCTCGTCTCTACAATCGACTCAATCGAGAATAGCTTCATCTCCTTCTGGATGTATTCATTCAAACTTATCATATGCTTCATAAAAACATGATACTCCTCCATCGCAATGTTGAGGACTATAGCCTGCTGTTGAAACTTTGTAATGTACTCTTGAACGGTTTAATTGAATCGTTGGCGCAACCCGTACCACTTGTACCAACGCTCTTCAAGGAATCCCACCGGATAGAACTGCTTCCTCAATAGCTCCTTGAACCTGCTCTACGATATAGATTTTTTCTCCTGTTCGCAGTAAGACTTCCACCACGTCAACGCGTGCCCGAAAAGCTTCAGTGTCGCGAAAACGATCTTCTTATTAGACGATTAGCCATAAAGAGTAAAATAGGTCTCTATACGCTCAATCCAATCATCAAGCATCTCAACGTCGACACTCCCATCATAAATATGAATCTCTACTCTGAAATTAATCTTCAAATTCTGGTAAGAATCCTTACCCTCTTGATGTGGAACAACCTTGGTGGTTTCAACCTCCACGTCAGAATCTGAATTCTCACTGTCTTCATCAGATTCTACAAGTCGCCTCTTTGACCCCGACGAAGATTCAACCTTCTTATGGCCTCCGTGGATGAGATCGACGAGCTTCGTGAGCGTCGAACTGATTGTCTCGATCTGTTTCTTCATCGCATCAAGTCTGGATGAATTGTCGTTTTCAGCCATCTTCTTCTTACTTGATTTCTAGACTTCTTCCAAAGAAACAAGAATCTCGCCTAGTTTCTTGTACTGTGATCGAGTAAGGACCATGCACATGATACCCCTTCACATGATCTGATGGCTCTGATACCAATTTAATACGAGTCGTCGTGCAATCACCTTTGATCGTAGAATTATCAAATATGTATTTTATGAAGAAAATAGCAAAAAAAACACACGAACAATTCAATTTTAGCGAAGAAAAATACATTCTCTAGAGTATGAAGAATAAAGGATTACAAAATCTCTTTCTCACAATCTCTCTAGAATAAAAAACAACTTCTCTATTCACACTAAACTCTCCTCTGATGTTTAGAAATCCTAAACAACCTCTATTTATATGTTAAACAACGTGAGTGGCAAATGGTAAATATCCTGAATAAACCCAACTAGGATTCACCCAAATTAGGAATCCAGATCGGCCCAGGAAACTGCTATCGGTCGACCGAAGTATCTCTATCGGTCGAGCGATCGACCTTCATCGGTTGAGCGATCGACCTTCATCGGTCGGCTGATAAGAGTGCAGCGGTCGACCGTCCAGAGCAAGCCTTTCTGACCCTGTAGCATATCAGTCTATCGGTCGATTAATGATGGCTAATCGGTCGACCGATAGTCTTCATCGGTCGACCGATGCTAGCCCATCAGTCGACCGATTAGAGCTATTTCGCTAGCTTCCTGTTTTTCGCCGTTTTCCTAATTTTCACCGTTTTCGCTGATTCTGTCCATGCTTCTATTCTCAAACAATCATGAGAATCATCTATCCTCAAGCTCCTATGAGGATCGCTAAGTTTCCGAAGCAGAGAAGATACACCCGTTTCATAATAGGACAACAAGGGTAAGTTCACTTTGGTTATAGTGTAGGGGTTATGTCTGCACACCCTTATACTTTAATGTCTAGTTAAAATATAGATATTAAATTGATACTAAATACGATGTTTTAAATATCGGCCGATAAACTGATATTATTGGTGATTTATCGGTTTTGGGGCCTTCCGCGATGATAAGTTCAATTCTAAATTGATTATCCTTTTTGGATGTTTATCGCCGATAATGCGCCGATAAAGTGAGTTATCGGCCGATATTATCGGTCCAAAAATCGGAATTATCGCCTTTTGGTTTGAGTTCTGATTTTGTGCAACGAGCACATATTCAATGCACTTTAAACCTGACCCTACCCGAGTTTCTACCGCTGACTAGTAATCCTAAATACAATTATTTACATTTTGGTATGTTTATATTTCATTCAGTATGATTAAATTACATTTTAGAATATTATATTATGTATATCACCATCCGGTGATGTCACTCTGATAAATATTACTTATCCCGAGATATTCCTGATATTTGATATGAATTTTGACCGTTCGATAAATCCTCGGTAACTGATATTTAAAACCTTGACTATCTAAAAGTCGTAAATATACATAACATATCCAAACAAATATATACTTCAAGTGCTTCCTGGATGGCTAGAACTTGTAGAACTTGACATTTGTTATAAAAAAGAATAATATATTGTCCCTGAAATGATTCTGACATCTGAAACTTTATGAGTAACTTTGTGTCAATATGTTTGGAACTTGAGTAATCTACAAATTGAGACGCAAAATGGATGTTTATTTAAACACATAGAACAAAAAATGTGTGAGAGCATAATACATCATTCTAGATACAATTGACTAGATAACAAGACACAAACCCGACAATCATATCCCTCACATCTGACTCCTCATGCAACAATCTCCTATGTCGGGTTAGACAATAATACTCTTTGTATAAGATCGTGAATAATCTTAATGTTCTCCAATTTTGCAACAAAAATAGTCAAATGCTAGGAGAATGTAATGCTAGTATTAGCTGTTAACACCATCAATAACAGATTGATTTCATATCCTTTATAGAGTTTAGCTTGAGTATATTTGTAACCTGAAAGGACAAGCAGCACCAGTGCAATTCGCTTCACGTTTATAACTGGTTGTTACATTTTTTTCTATAATAACATCTCACTACTTATTTCAACTTTCTAAAGTTACCCTAAAAAGAATTACAAAGCAGTCAAAAGGCCATGGGTATTGAAGGTTCACCACTTATTATCAAGATCCTTGACGTTTGTAACTAATAAATTTTTTTTGAGAAATCACTTGTAACTAATATTATGAAATCTTTTTTTTTTTTTTGGTTTTTTAACTAAATGGTGTTAACGATTTTAGCATATTGTTTAACAATCTGATCATAAAAGATAACCACTAAAGATCAGAAGGAAGAGTATTACATCACCAAAAACTAATTACAAACCAACATAAACAAGGTATAGAGTATGTTTGGCAACTTATTTATTTTGACTTATTTGTAGCTTTTCCCTTATAACGTATCGATTTGATGTTTGTGAGGGTTAACTTTGTTTTACTTATTTGTTACTTTTAAGTAGGGAAAAATATAAGTTGAGATTTCCCAACTTATTTCCCCCCTAGTTATAAGTAGTTTTCCTTATGAAAATATTTTTTTTGGTTTTTTAACTAAATAGTGTTAATGATATTAGCATATTGTTGAATAACCTGATCATAAAAGATAGATAACTACTAAAGCTCAGAAGGAAGAGTATTATCTATATCAGAAGGAAGAGTATCAACTATGTCGCCAAAAACTAATATAAACCAACATAAAGAAGACATATAGAAAAGACATATATCATTTTAACACAAAGACTTATTTATCATTTTAACATAATTGTTTACGTTTAACTTTGATATGAAAATGAGTGAAGATATCGTTTTAGCAAAACAAACTGCAGTGCATAAAAATTAGAAACATATGAATTTTTGGACGCATTAAACCGCAATAACCCAAAAGTATTGTGAAAGTTAAATATTATATATTCTGGGTTTGCTATATTATTCTATTTTGAAATATTCGAGAGTTTCAGTTCACCTTTTTAATTTGAAAAATACTTTTATCCTAATCTCATCAACTAATATGAACATGGAGCTTATAACTAATTACAGCTGATATAGTGGCAAGAGCATATCATGCCTCTTAACATTCGACTTATTTGACATTATTACGATTTGTCTTTGAGTCTAGGTTACTTCCCTTTGTTTGCAAGGAATAGAGGATAATCATCTTCTAGCAACTAACAGTTTTTTTAGTGATCAAAGTACAGACAGTGTTTCGTGCATAAACTATATAGCCAGATAAATAAATTAATAGATCTGAAAAAAGCAGCTTCTATGTTATGTTAGTTGTGAGATATGCAAAATAAAAGTCAGTTATCCTCAATCTGAACATATTTGTTATGTAATATATTTGAAACTTGCAGATTACATGTATAAAGTTATCATTTGATAGATAACAAATTCACGAATTAAGAAAGCAATGTAGAATTCGAGTCACACATTATATTGGTTAACATCTACTGAAAATGCCATAGGAGATCTTCACATCAAGAACTTTTATTTAATAATAAAATGGGAAAATAGGAACTAAATTTACCTTGATAGAGCCTCTTATGCCAAGATAAAATCCCTAACATCAAAATAAAAAAAATAAAAAATAAAAATATTAGCTATAATCAGAAGTAATTGCAATGTGTAATCCAAACCTAAGAAATAAGAATAAGAAATGGGGAAAAAGAAATAATAATAAGAAATAGAATCAATTCATTCAATACTTACAAATGACAAAAGAACTTCCTTTGCTTCAATTTATAGAAATAGTGAATAATCTAAATTTATTACTTTCATTATTTTGGAGTTGTAAGAGGTGGAGCATTGAAAAGCCATTGCAATTAGCAGCAATTATATTGCCTAAATGGTTGGTTGAGAGCTCTGAGGGAGGTTGGATCATTAGAGATTGGAGAGGGAATCAATTTGGTGTTGCAAGGGGGTTGGGGGGGGGGGGGGGGCAGAAATTTATAAAAAAGACTATAAACATTTAGAGAGACGAGAAGAGGGGGAGCAGAGCGTCAGTAGTTTTTTGAAAGAAAATAGCGACTATCAAGAGAGAGAAATAGTCTTTATAAAAGAGTGTGAGAAGTCAGAATCTCTATTGTTTTCTTTATAATTATCTTTTAA
>NC_033801.1:61181131-61212812 GCF_001876935.1 Asparagus officinalis
TTTTAGAGAGACGAGAAGAGGGGGAGCAAGAGCGTCAGTAGTTTTTTGAAAGAGAAATAGCGACTATCAAGAGAGAGAAATAGTCTTTATAAAAGAGGTGAGAAGTCAGAATCTCTATTGATTTTCTTTAATTATCTTTTAATTCTAGTTTTAATAACAATTAATTGAGAATATTAAAAGCTAATAAAAAACAAGTGATAAGGGCTACTTTATAAAAAAACCTGTGTAGTAAAGACATGGAAACATATCCTACCATGTCCAATATATTTTACTAGTTATATGATAAAAGCTTGAACGTAATTCTGGAAGTCAACATTAAAGATGTCAATCCCACCCTCTTTACAATTTTTTGTGCCCTAATATACTTTAGCATATTAGAGTGACTATGTCACCACATACCTTCACCCAATTTGAAGATAATGACAACACATAACGTAAAGCTCTATCTCCTGATAATGGTTAAAGAAAAAATGCAAAAAGTCGTAACACATAACGTAGGTTATTTTGTTTATTAATTGTATACATATTTTATAAATACAAACTATTCATAGTGACTTTAATAATTAGAATCATCAAAAATTTCAAACAAAACATCTCAATTAGAAACAAAATATTTTCTTATTGTTTAATTTTAAAAATATAAAAGATGTTAATAATAATTTTAAGAATTCGGAACAAAATGTCAAAATACAAAAATATTTAATAGAAAATCTTTAATTTAGTATAAGCTATGTAGGTTTTACTAGGAAGTATCACAATCAAATACTCAAATATATAATCATAAATATGTAGCGCGTTCATAATTACATTCATTTTCTTTGTATATTCATAATTTCACAATCACATAATGACGTCACCACAACAAGACATGAAGACTTAACAAACAATTAAGAAGTGATTGCTTAACAATTTCAAGTTTAAGAAACAATACGCTCTCAAGTTTCTAAAACTTATATTGAAATAATGCAAGTTATATTGAAATAACGCATGTGTCATAGATCATATCCAATGGTTTGGATTTTTTTTTTCCAATTTTCAAAATTTGGTTGATAGTATTCCTGTATTCGCATGTTGGATACTATTAATAGTAGTATAGCTCTCCGACCCCTTCCCAGACCCTGTCTGTATTGAGAGCTTCGTGCATTTGATAGAAGGCTAAACAAACAACTCTTTGTCTTTGAATTAAACCACTTATAAAGGATGGTTCTTTATTGTTGACCCAGTGCATATCAAGAGTTCTATGCATTTCATAGAAGACCAAAAAGCTTTTTATGTCTTTGAACTAAATCACTTAGAAAGAACAATTGTTTATTGTTTATAAAAAACTTCTTATGCCTTTGAGCTAAACCACTTAGAAAGAACAGTTGTTTATTGTTTATAAATATATGTATGAGTGTGTGGGCGCGCCCCCGCGTGTGTGAAAACAAGAATAAAGGCAATGAGTAGTCAAATGTATGAAATTTCTTCTACCCCTGAAAAGAAATATGGTGTTCCACCAAATGGATGACAAATTCCATCATCATGATCTATGTCCTCTAATTATGAAGACCTTTCACCCATGAAATAGTTGTATGATGGTAACATATCAAACATACAACAGATGAGACAGTCATGAATAGATGGTGTTATACCATATCATTTCTCATCCACATATATTCTAATGCAAATAGAGAATGATGCATGTCATTTATTTGGAATGATACATCATTGCGTTTTAGGAGACTGTTTTTAGGAAATTTCCTTTGATGAGCAATGACCTTTCCTTTTCCCGATATGTTTATCTGTAGCTCTGTTGTTTTTTCTTTTAGTGAAACCATTGAATTTAACTTCGTACTTTCACATATTGATATGCTTTTACAGCCTAAAAATACGCTTTTCTTGACTTGTTTCATTTGTAGTCTATTTGGATACTTTAAACTATTTTCTAATATGAGCAAATTTTCTGGAATTTTCTGGATGAACAGTTGGTCCAAACAATATTGTCTGCTCTAGGATATTTTTATTATATTTTTAGTATTTAACTAAGATGAATGTTAGTAGAGTTGAGTGGTAAAAGATCTCAGCAGCTACCATCAAATGGTTTAGAAGATACATTATGTTTGTCGGTGTTACTCTTTTTATTTCCTGTGATGCCTTAATTAAATTTGTCTGATTGTCTCTAATTGGTGTTTAATTTCTCCAATTTTACAGTATAACGCGAAGAAGGTCTATAAAAAAATTATACGGTTAAAGAACACTAGTTTTAACCAGCATCATCGTTCTAGCAACTACAGATGTGGTCTCTGTGGAGGGGGCTCTCGTCCTTTACATACTTATCATAATGCCTTCGAGCTTGAAGCAAAACGATATGAGCTTGAGAGTTCTGTTTCAAGGACAACGAAGAAGGTAAATTTTCTTCCAGTTTAACCTAACTCCCTTTTTCTGCATTCATGTGATTCCCATTCTTCTTGTTGTTTTGATCTTATTTTGTATAGTTTTCGACATAATAATATTACACAAAATATCTAGGCCTAACGTCTCTGTTAACTAGTTGATAATAAAGTACTATAATGTTAACAAAGTGCATCTCATATGAACCCTAAAAAATTAAACAAAGCTTTATTTAAGTTAAGAGTCTACATTTAAGAAAAGAGGATAACGTCATTAACATATTGCAAACTTTGTCCAAATTAATTTTCAGAATTCTAAGCTTGACCAAGTCAACCACTGAAAAGACAAAGCACCATTAGCATATTGCAAAGCTTCTCAGAAAAGGCCCTTCCTCTCTGAATGCCGTATGAGGAGGTTTGACACCAGATGGAAAATCCTCCGGAAAGGTCCTAAAATTCCTTCTTCTTCCAAGTCCGTCATGAGAGACATCTGATGGAAAATCCTCTTTTTGAGCCCAATTGATTACTGATTGACCCACTAGTTGGCTGAATCTTCCAGAGGCAAATTGTACTCTGTGGAAAATCAACCATTAGACCAGTCAATCGTCCCTACTGTCATCCATCCCTCTATTTTTGCAGTCAAGATGTGCCGCTGCCATAATTCTACCCATCTCAACAAGGACTCATGGATTTCAATAGAAATATAAGCTTAAGGGAGCAGAACAATGTCAAAATAGAAGTACCAAAGAAGAATTCAAAGGTGATATCTATTAGCCCTATCAACATTGAACAAAGCCCCAATAATAGTTTCTAAACTCTCCAATTGAAAAAAAAAATTCACCTTCCTTGTTTTGTATCTAGCACCCACCCCACATATCTACAAGAATGTTGTTACTTTTCTCAAACCAAGGTAAAATCTTAGGAATTGGCCCAGAACAAAGTTCGTAAATATCTACAGGGGATACTAGGTATGAGCTGTCACCAAGAGATAGAAGTTTGAAAGCCCACTACTTTCGATAAGTCTAGAGGATGGACCTCACTATTGTTTTTTTTTTCTTTGTAGCTTGTTTAGAAATGAGCAGCCATCTCATACGCATTACTGCACACACATGAAAAAGGTTTTCATACTCCAGGACATAACCAAATTGTGTCGATTAATCAAAACTTTATAACATCTAGATCAATTTGAATGGAACAATCATTAAAATTCATTACATATCATGTACTTTAATAGGTGGTGTAACTAGCTTCTAGCATCCTATGCTTCATTTCCATGGGACACAACCTAGGCTGTCCGCAGTAGTATTTGTTAAGAATTCATGTTTGTAAACAAATTTCTTAAGGACCAGCTTGTGTTCTGATCAGGATGGGTTTGATAACAAAATGTTGAGGTCTTACTGAGGGTTAAGAGACATTTTTTTCTCTAATGCAGACAACATTGAATACTAGTCCTCTACAAAATAATTTAATGAGAGTAGTTTCTTTTAGAAACAAGAAATTCATTTTCATCTGTTTACAAATTTGATCACCTTTTCTTATTTTCTGTACAGGATTCCTCAGCTGCCTTTGTATTTTTCAAGACACGCTATGCTGCAGTTGTTGCTTCACAGATTCCTCAGTCTTCAGATCCAATGTTGTGGGCAATTGACTTGGCTCCAGAACCAAATGATGTTTACTGGTCAAATCTATGGGTACCATATAGGCTAGTTTGGCTTCACAGAATTACCGTGCAGATTGCTACACTTGCTTTTATGGTTGTGTTTACCATCCCAGTTACTTTTGTGCAAGGACTATCACATCTGGACAAGTTGCAGAAGAAGTTCCCTGTTTTGAGAGATCTACTGAAGAAGTACGTATCTTTAATACTTTTAGTGAGCTCTTGCATTTTTGTCGGTCCTTTGATTTTTTTAATTAATAATTTCTGGTTGTTATGTTTTTCTGTCAGGATCAGATTAGACCAATAATATGTTAGTATTGAAAACGCAGTCAGTCCGTAAGCTTAAGAAAAAAATTGCATTCTTTTTCACAGTGTACAATTTCCACAATTGACGTGCTTGATACGTATAATGATAATATTGTAAGGCCCTCTAGCCTACCAGGTTGTCCTTGTGATGCATTCTGAATAATACATTAGCAGATGCAAAAATATGATAGCATGTTTAAAACTAGTATTTAGGATTCAAACCATATTCAGGATACATCGGTTTTCCGTACAACTTATTGTTCTGAGGGTAGTTTTGAATATGAGTCACAATTGTGTTTGATTCAATATTTTCCTTCACAATCTATCTGTTAGAACATAAAAATATAACCCTTAACCCTCAACCTAACTTCAGAGTTTAGGTGCAGTGATAGGAATTTTAAGATGGTATCAGAATTACCTAGGTTCAATTCCCACTAGCCATGAATTTAAAGATGATTAAAAAAAATGATTTCAATACGTGACTCTAGATTGCAACCCATAAAAAGGGTCCACAACTTGAGGGGGCGTGTTAGAATATAAAAATATAACCCTCTAATCCTCACCATAATTTCAGAGTTCTAGTGTAGCTGTAGCAACTTTAAGATGATCAATCATTTAGTAGGTAAACGAAACCTTGACCCTAGAATTTGACTCAAAATCATATGCAAGACATCTTGAACCAACTAGCTTGAACACATTTAGCTTGATGAGTTTCGAATATAGACTATGATTGATTGACTACCATCTTATATTTTGCCCACCAAATTGGGGATAAAGAATAAAGTAGAACTTGAAGTTGATAAAGGTGCCAAAAAAAAGTAGGCCAAGTTTCAAGATATTACCGTCATTTCAATCTTTGATAATTGGTGCTAACTTTGTAACTAAATAAAAAGTAACTTTGCAAGAAAGCCCAACAACAACCCAATCCCTCCCTTCTTTTTCCAAGTGTGTCTCTGCAATTAACCACTGAAGCTGTCACGCCTTGAAACAAGGGTGATCATCTAGTTTGTATTCCCTTTGGAAAATAACAAAACTTAACACCTATGATATGGATATAGCTCATCCGTTGTGTGTATAAAAATTCATAATCACATGCAATAATGTAATAGCTACGAAAGATTAGGTACCTAATTGTTTACCAACTTCATTCATTTAAATCTCTCAAATTTCATACAAATATTGATAACTATGTCAAGTCACCATTTCAAAGTTGAAGTCAACATACTCATATATAACAACTGGAGTACCCAGTCCTAGAGCACTGACTAAAATAATCACTATCTAAAGATAATTTGCTTCTATGTCCTTCGACCTAAATTGCACGTGACTAGGGTGGCACGCACCACTTTAATGATGGATTCACTAAAACGATGTTATAGGCCTATTATTATTCTACATATTTTATTTAATTATGCAAAATATCATTTAGAAAAGATTTAAATGTGGAAAACAAAACAAAAACTTGAACAATCGTAAAACCCTCTTTACCTTTTCATTTTTTGTCCTTAACTAATCTAGACTTATAACTGGCTAGCATCAACCGCCTGGAGACAGGAAACAAACTAGCGATCATCAAACTCGATTCAGTAAGTATCGCCAAAGGAATGAAATTCAAACGACAGACTTGTGGACGATTATAATCCACAAAACAAACAATAAAAAGAATGGAAGATAAGCTCAAATAGACGGTAAGTGATAAAAGATGAAGATATACAATGTTATGCAAAGAAAGAAACGAATAGGAGCACTGAAGGATGAATGCATAAATAGTTTGATGATAAAGTCACATCTAAGGCGTTGAGCTGATATTCTATATTTATACAAGACTAGGGGTTTCTATTCAACATGTATTTCTTATGAGAATAGTAGAGGTAATTGTCTGCAAACTTGCAATTAAAACTATGCTAAATCTAACTACCTCCATATCTACAGTTAAACGCATTTTTACCAAGGACCACATAATAATATCATTCGTCAAGCATGTCGTGCACTTATGAAAAGTGTCAATAGTAAACTACATTGACAACAACAACACATACAAACATGCACATAAAATTTCAGAGTCCTTGCACACTTGTATGTTAAGGTTATATGAAATTGGGTAATAATAAACTTTATTTAAGGCAGACGATAAATATTACAGATTTTTCCCTAAGTGGGAGTTACTGAACAAAAGTAAAGTAGTAAATGAAAATGACCAAAATAAAAATTAAATGCCTTTAACAAAAACATATTACCACTCAATTTCCCCATTAAATTCCAATTTGCAAAATGTCTTTTAATTTGATTACACACAATATTATCTAATCCCGGTCTTTCTAAATCGTACAACTAGTTGTTCAACAGAGAATCCAGCATCAAGCCATGTAGGGAGTAGCCTCCACACATGAACATCTCATATTCTAAACCCAACACTTAGTGTACAATTTAGAAATCCTAGGAGGTAGATTAATAGACTCATGTAAAGGCGACCATGTTGTCTTTTCTCATCAAACCACAACCTAAATGGTAGTATGTTTATCCTTCTAGCACCATCCACTAACTCAGCTAAAAGCCTACCATGTTGATTGTGACAAAATCCGGTATTATGGTTCTTATAGTCTATGGTTGCATGTGTAATTGATTAGGGTGAAAGGGTAATTACACTCACAGTGAATCGTTATAGACAAAATTCATAATTAATCACCGATTGAAGCAGATGAAGTCATTTGGTGAGATTTTAAACTCTAGAATAAGTGTAGACTGTAGAGCATGAAATGACTCACGATTATTTGCATGTGTATCTTTTATTCAACTGTGGAAAATTAGAATGTGTAAATTAAAATACCCAAATGAGCATTTGATGCACTCAAAAGGTTCATACCAACGTGTGTCTAAAGTTTTAAGACATACAATCGTGTATGTAAAAGTTATAGGGTCAAATGACAAAATGTAGGGCAAGATAAGATTAAGTTGATTTATTTGGTAATTTAGTTTGAGTTTTATTTAGGAGATTTTAATTTAGTTGATATGGATTTGCAATTTGAGAGTTTATCTTACTAATTGTTTCTGTTAGATATTTGGTTAGGATAATAATTTCAGTTTTATTAGATAAGATTTAGATGATTTGATGTCATCTTTAGTGCTAAGTTTATTCTATAAATAAGTTGTATTCTTCATGAGGAAAGGACATTGCTTGATGAATAAAATTATGGTTATGTGAAAATTTTGGAGTAATTCCTTAAGACGTGAAGTCATTTATTCATAAGTTAGGTGTTGTGAGTGAATCCGGCCTATCTTAATTTATCTCTTTTTTAACCTAGATTTATTTTAAGAACTTGGAAAAAAAGAGGGGTTACTAACACTCTACGTCTGGTACTTTTCATTCATCTTTGCCGATTATCTAGTCCATTTTCCAACAGTATTTTTCAATTTTAAATTCAATCAGAATCCGATTCCGTTTATTGGTATCATAGCAAGTTCAGCGGTTCACGATAATCATGGCTAAATATCCACTTCCACTGTCACAACAACTTGAATTTAATCCATTGAAATTTAAAAATGTGTCTTATTTTTATGGATTTGATGGATATGAAGAAATATATGATTTTGAGCTTTGGATGCAAGACTTAGAAAATTTATTTACTATTCATGATTTGTCGAATTGGGGGATGTATGCTAAGTGTAGGCTAAATGGAGAAGCTCAGGATTAGTGGTTTTACAATTATTCTAGTCATATAGTCATATATATGTTCATGGACACCAATAAAGTTTCTACTTGAAAAAAGATATTGTAGTTATCAAACTAGAATTAGAAAACATTACTATTTTTCTTCAAAGCCCAAGACAAAAGTGCCCAAGACCCTTAAAGATGTGGATCTACAATATGAACTCATGTCAAATCCAGAGTCAAAATCGGAGCCGACACCAAAATCGAGTGGAACTTGAACTGGATTTGGAACATGAACCAGATCATAAAACCATTCTAGTGCCCGCATCTAAACAAGATCTAGAAGAAGAAAATCAGAAGATAGATTCAAGGCATGAACTTGAACTTGAACCCGAACCCGAACTAAAGACTGAGCTCAAGGTTAAACCAGAACCTGAGTTTGAATCAAACCCAAAGCCCGAGTTCAAAGTTGTAGTGCAGCTCGAGATTCTACCAATCTATATTAATTTGAAGTGCAGTTCGAGATACTACCTATCTATATTAATTTGATAATAGAGTTGTCATTCAAAATCCTCCACCTACATGTTATTGATTTATGCAAATAATTTTAAAGATATTGCAGTGCATACAACAATACTACACATCGATTGAAGGAATTTTATACTCTTCCTTTATAAAACTTGAAGTCGAGTTTTCTCTAACAAGGGGAGATTTGAGTTGATTTTATTTATTAATTTAGTTCGGATTTTATTTAGAAGATTTTATTTTAGTTGATATGGATTTGTAGTTTAAGAGTTCATTTTTAAGATATTTTTGTTACTTATTTGGTTAGGATAATATTTTCAATTTCATTAGATATGATTTAGGTGATTGATGTTATCTTTAGTGTTATGTTTATTCTATAAATAAGTTGTATCCTCCATGAGGAAAGAACATTGATTGATGGATAAAATTATAGTTATGTGAGAATTTTAGAGTAATTCCTCAAGGTGTGTAAGATTAGATGCTGTGAGTGAAGCCGGTCTATCCTAATTTATCTGTTTTTATCTTAGATTTCTTTAAAAGATTTGAAAAAAGAGAAGCCATTGTTCATCAACACAATTCAGATGCTATTGTAAACCCGTATACTTCATTCATTTTTGCCGATTATCCTATCCATTTTCCAACGACATTTTAGTTTCAAATTCAATCAGAATCTGTTCCTTGTCACGACAACTCAAAAGCTAAACTGAGGATATGCATGTGAAAGTCGACTTAGGTAAAAGGCATAGTCGACTTTGGAGTGCCAAAGTCGACTTTGGCTAAATCATAGACGACTTTAGACCCTTATTCCAGAAAGCTAAAAGCTGATCTGTAGAATGTTGATTTGCATGGATGTGCAGTCGGCTTTTAACTCATCAAAGTTGACTTTAGAAAGGTGAGAGTTGACTTTCACAGGATTTTAAAACTTTCAAGTTTGAAAAATAAGATCTATCAAGGCAATACTTCTACAGCTCTTTTTTTTGTATTTTTCCTACTTCAAGAGGTTTGTCCTCACATCTAGCAAGATTTAATTTTAAAATCAAAATCTAGGGTTTGGTTGTTGTCGTTGATCTCCATGTGCACAAGATGAAGAAAATGAGGTTCTCTCTCTCTCGCGTTTCTCTCCCTCTCTATTTTTGAACAACAAGAAAAAGAGATGGCAGGGAAAAAGAAGCTTGAGGAAAAAGGTTTTCAGATAATTATTTTGTAGATCTATATTTATAGCGCTAGAGGCTTTGGTTGGGCATAAGATTGAATTGGATTGGAGTTGGAGGTTAACTTAAAATCAGAGTTTGCTGCACAGAAAAAAGAGAATGTTCATTTGTTTATAGGGTAACTAAGTTTCCGAGACATCTTATATGACAACTAGCTTTGTCATTATATAATTGGATTCTCAATCCAAGTGATTAGGTTGGTTAGGTATTGAAAAGGTTGAGATCTTAGTAAGGTCCACAAGATGGAATTCTTTTAAGCGTAAAATTTGTTAGTGGTAGGCATGTATAGGATTGAGTCCTATAATGATATATACTCTGTTAGATGAATTAAAATTTGGTAGGGTTTTTTTCATAGAAACCACCTTTAAAATAGGGCCAATCTATAGAAATCACCTTTTATTTTGAATTTATACATAAACCATCTTTAAAGTGTTTTTTGTTGCAATGAACCACTTAGGCCCACTTTTTAGTTAACTTTTTTTTTGATAATTGACCCCATCTATCCTCGATCGTGGACCATCTCTCTAATATACTTGATATTTGATGACTAAGGAAAATCGAAAAAACTTGACTTAAAAGTGGGCCCAGGTGTTTGATTGCAACAAAAAAAAAAATTAAAGGTGATTTATATATAAATTGAAAGTCAAAGATGATTTATATAAAATGACCTTTAAAAGTGTTTCTATGAAATAACCTAATTTGGTTTCATATCCAACTATGCATATAGCTGGGTTCGGCTATAGTCGTTGGTTAAAGTGGGTAGGTGAGGACGAATAATTTTGCTTGCACACATATAAAGTTATGGCCAGATATGTAAATATGAAAAGTAGAGGGGCTCTTGTGCAAACATGCACATAAGGTGGCCAAGATCTCACACATAGGATTCAGTAAAAATTTTAACAGTAATTGTTTTAACTAGAGATAGGATTAAAGTACTAACTAGACTAGGATTATAAAATAGAATAAAGAGTAAGGATTGGATTTATGCACCACAGAGAACTAATGGGCTTATAATCCAATTGGGCCAAACTCTACTTAATAAAGGGTTAACTCCTTCACTTGACAAAAAACTATCATCAAGAATAGATTATTATAACGACTGATAAGGGGCCTTAGACTTTCTTTCTAACAAAAGATCATACAGAGTAAAAGAATGTGGCACAATTACAGAGACAATATCCAAGTTAGGATAACCGAACGGATAACCCTAATGGACCTACGAAAGCCTGATTTGTATTGAGTAGATCAGAGGCTCGCTATTCTAGGAATGCACGTGAAGTATTGAGTGGGATGCAAGTTCATTAACTGCAAAACTATGACGGTTTATGCAAAGTAATTGTGAATAAAATAACAAGGATAACAGAAATGGCTAGATATTTTCCTCCTGTCCCTTTTAAATTTTGTTAGTTCCAATAGAGGTGTTTGAGAAAATAATACTAGCTGTGGACTCGAAATACTTGTGTGGTGGGTGGTGTATATTATTGAATGCAATTGTAGAACACACCACAATAGAATTTAAACAACTATCACATCCCCATGTTTCACCACCTCATTATCTCAGGTGACACAGGATACCAAATATGCTCCTGCCTAAAATCATGAAGGACAATTTTCTCACATGACTAAGCAATGAGTATCAGATAGATACAATTAGTTTGCACTATACAATGAACTCATTGAGCATAAACAGAATTATGTTTCAAAACAATGAACAAATACTTACCTAGTGTCACTTACAAAATTTAAATTCAATCTATTTAGTACTTGCATGTCCATCTCTATGAGAATCAAGATATGAAACAGGAACTTATGATAGTTGGAGAACCATCAATGAGAACTGGAGAATTGTTAGCATTGTGGGTCATGACCTACAAAGTTTTATTAAAAGGAACAATATCTACAATGTAGAATTTAGCAAGGGAAGGCAAGTATCACATCCAAGTGAATGATCTCAATATCTCGAGAATAAAGGTTCTACAAACTAACACGTCTAAGGAAAACAAGGCACCTTAAATCAGTAATACAACTCCACCAGTCAACGCACTAACCGAGACGGTGTTTAGTTGTCGATCCAAATGGTTATCTTCTGTTAGCGTTAAATATTATTGCTATTACTGGTAGATATATTATTTTCCTATGTAACTACTCGTGCTTTTCCTGTGTTACAACTAGTTAGTGTGGGCCCGCGCGTGTGTTTTTGTGTGTTTGTTATATATGATATCACAGACATGCCTAATTGAAGATCAGTGAACATAGTTTTCTTTATTCCTATCATGCACCATCGATCTACAGCCATTGGGCTTTTCTTCATCAATATCAATGGATTCCTATCTTAGAAGTCTTATTGCCACGCTTCGACTCTGAGGCCCAAACATTTCTCTTTTTTACTTGTTTTCTTATTCAAACTCACTGTTTTCATTGATATGAGTTTGAGAGGGGATGTTAGAAATATTTAGATATTATTGTTATTATAGTTAGATATGCTTAGATATATTCTTATCATATGTAACTACTGTGCTTATCCTGTATAACAAGTAATGTGTAGTATATCACAACCATGCTATTATGAAGTGCAATAAACATAGTTTTCTCTATTCTTAACATCCTCAATCTTAAAGTAAACCCCTATAGTATAAAAAAGAACGGTTTATTACATTTTGGAGATTACAAGCCTAGAAGGCTAGAACTTTCTCAAATGATCCATTATGACATAGACCTCATGTTGTATGTCTCTTACAAAACACTATCTAGGCACCCCATAATTATAAACTACAATATTAATTCTAAGAATTTCAGAAATTTGGATTGGAGATTAGAGGCCAAAATAACAAAAGAAATGAAGTTTTTCAGCAAAAAGGCTACAAAAATGTGCTGGATCAAAGAGGTTCACTATTAGGTTCCCTTAAAGATGAAAGGATTAGCAGAAGCTACTCAGGATGCAAGTTGTCCATAGAATCTGAAATAAACTGTCTAAAAATTGCTCCACTTTTGGTAGGATCTTTCCTGATTGAAATTAGAAAAGTTATTATTATGATTGAACCTCAACATTTTTTTAATTAAATCTCTAATACTTGTTTTATGGATGTCTGTGGCCTCATGTGCATGTTCACAAAGACAAAGCACAAATTTTTCTACCAACATCTTCTTGATTGTCTTAAATTAATATTTCGATTTTCAGGGCAGCAAAAGCCATATTGGGAATTTACTGTATAATGTTGTGCAGGTCCTTCTTGATCCAGATTGTAACAGGCTACCTTCCCAGTGTTCTTTTAATGCTAGCCCTTTACACTGTGCCGCCAGTGATGATGCTACTTTCTCGTTTTGAAGGATGCATATCCCACAGTGGCAAAAGGAAAAGTGCGTGTGGCAAAGTATTGTACTTCACCATCTGGAATGTATTCTTTATGAATTGTTTTTCCGCATCTTTCATTAGGAATCTCGTATCAGCTCCAACCGACATTCCCACAATGCTTGCTAAATTATTACCAGGACAGGTAATTGTTATATTATGCCCATATTACAGTTTATAGGATTCTCTATCTGCTTTATCTTGATTCGTAACTTTCAACTGTTTGTTTGTTCTCAATAATATAAATGTCCTGTTGGGAAGCTTTACTTGAGTATTAGTAACTTTGCTTACTTTGTATGTTTTGTCACATCCTTTTCTACATCCTTTATTTGTTTTTCGCAATTGCATTTAACTTCGGCATGACATAAAGCAGTTACTCATTATGGACTCTTCCAAAACCTTTATAGACGCTTCAAGTGATATCTCTGAAAAGGTTTCTCTTCTGATGGCTTACCCATTCTTTGATGCAGGCAGCTTTTTTCATTACTTATGTTCTAACATCAGGATGGGCCAGTTTATCTGCTGAACTTCTACAAATTTTCCCTCTCATCTGTAACTTTATTAAGAGAACTCTGGGTATAAGTGACGATGATCCATCTGTGCTATCCTTTCCTTACTACACTGAAGTTCCGAGAGTTCTCCTTCTTAGCCTGATTGGTTTCACATACTCAGTATTAGCGCCTCTAATATTACCGTTCTTGCTGGTTTACTTTTTACTTGCTTACTTGGTGTATCGCAATCAGGTGAGCTCTCTGTCTTAATTTGAAGTAAATATCATTATGATATTAACATTCTGATTTCTGATTAACAGTTAGAACATATTGACCATAATGAATTCTGGAAAGCTGCCAATGGTTATTCTTTAGAAAGCATAGTTCCAGAGTCTGGTTTTGAGGAACAAAGTGACTACAAGTTTTTTGAGTTTAATACAACAAGGCACTTGTAATACCCGCAAAACATAGTCCCACATTGCATATTGATTTAGAGATTAAATGGTTTCTAATGTAAGTCCAAGGAGTCATGTGCAACCGGTGCTATCACTTTTTTTGGCAGTGGATAAAGCCAAACAATAAGTTGCACTCAGTGGATCTCACAACTTACACTGTACCAACGAGTTCGTGGGCGCGGAGCATGAGAGCACTAGAAATGAGCTATCCAACTTTTTCCAAGTTAGACAAATTTATACCCAAAGCACCAAAATTCTATGAATTAGGCCAAAGTTCTGACCAAGATGACCATAAAACTGGCAAAGCAACGCACACTCACACATATTAACTTACCCATTTTTTATCCTTTATGCTCTCTCAATCATATGTCAAATAGTTTGTTTCACATATTTTTTTATTTACTCTAATCCTTGATTTTATTAAAGTTAAGTAATTTTTGCAAGCCTTCGTATTCGTTAATGATCTTCTTTATGTGCTTTGCACTAAGCCACTGCTTAAAAATGTTTATCGTAATTGGCACAGAACATGTAGCTTCATCTAGTTTGTTACCCTGTTCATCTTCCTCATCATGAAGATTGCGTCTCTCAGCCCTTCAGTCTTATTTCTCTGTCACTTTGTCATTGTCCCTTTTAATTTTCTTTTCTACGAGATCCCTTCTGCATTTACATCTTGATATGAAATATTGAGGTAAACTACTATAGATTAGAGGAAAGTAATATATAAGAATGCAACTGGATATTAATTAGATGCGGGTTCATACCCACTAATATAGTTACTAAACCACGCTAAATCTGACGCCCCCCTCAAGCTTGAGCATAGATCTTTATCAATGCCTATATTGCTAAAAACGTAGAACTTCTTAGAAGAAGCAACTTTGGTGAGAATATCTGTTAACCATTTTTGAAGACGGAGTAAATAGAGTGCAGATCACCTCCTTCATTACAACATCCTTAATCAAATAATAACCAATACCTATGGGCTTCGTGCTTTCATGATAGACATGAATCTTTGCAATATAGAGCAGTCTGATTATCGTAATACATGGGAGCCATCGCTCTATCTTTGACCTCTGCACTAGACGATACCACTTCTTACATGTTACGTCTCCTAGTTACTAGATTATGACCAACAAGAGTACAATATTCAGTGCTAAGACTTTCTATCCCTAATCTCCAGCATAGTTTAAGTCTGAATAATCAGAGTTTTGCAAATGTCAATGTCTATGTTGAATCGAAACAGGTATTAGTACCAGTATGGGTACAAATATGAGACATGACAAATTTGTAAAATGTAGGGTATTAGGACACTATATAAATATTTATACACTTATATTTTAATATTGAAATTAATAATTTACATCATATCAATATTGTTGTTTATTTACATGTTAGGAGAATTGAAATTTTTATAATATTTTTTATATATTTTTTATTTATGTGGATTATAAATTAGAAAACCGCTTAATTTTTAGCTAGACACCCAAATGATCCTTTAGAATTGTAGTTCAGATTCCGACCTATATCAAACGAGTTTCAGAAAGTAGATGTGAAATGTAAGATATACATTCAAGAAGTGTATTACAATTGTTTTAAATTAAAACATGTATTAGATAATTGAGTACATGCCCGAAAATGTACGCATATATGCTAGGAGTATCTACATAGTTGGAGTACAGATACAGATATGGGTATGTCTCAGGTATGAGTATGACTTCAGATAGAAATACCTAGGTAATATAGGTCTTTGCTTCTTCTACAGTAAGCCCTTTCTAGGAGAGCTTTACGTAGGCAAGAATCGTCATAGCTGCTCTCGAGTCAACCTTTTTAGGCATGTGCATATACTGACTCAAAAGTCTCATACCAAAGGCTACATAGGTCTTATGACTATAACATTAATCAACATGCCAATAGCCTCCTAAACTCTAGTGTGCTGAAAAAGGCCACTTCCCTCGCCCTAAAAAGTTCACATTTGCTTGCATCAAGGTGCCGACAGGTTTGCAACCTAGAAGATTAGTCTCCTGTAGGAGAGAAGTAACCACTGTTTCTAACAAACAACTTCAATTAAGAAAGTATTTCGACTTTCTCCTATCTTTGATTGAAAATGATGCTTGGGATGCTCTTAGGTTTTTTCCAAACCATTTGTATTACTCCTAGTCAGCAAAATATCATCAACGTACACTACCAAGATCACTGTCTTTGAAGTAGTGAATAAACACAAAGTGATCTGAATGACACTGCTAAAAACCTACACAAGATATTACTTGATTGAAGGCCACCATACAAGAAGGCATTCTTCATAACTAGCTGAAACGCATGCTAGTTTAGATTAGCAACAATAATGAATAAGATATGAATGTAGTTGAGACGAGCAATAGGAGATGTCTTAGCACTGGATGTGTCTGTCCACAGAACAGTTGAGTCGGTATTTTACACTGAAGACTCGGCGACAATCTATAATACATGTCCCATAAGGAGTGAGAATTACATCCTAAGTCCTCCTATAAACAAGTGCATCAGTCGCCTCAACCATAGCCTACTTCTAGGTAGGTACAAACAAAATTTCCAAATAAGACCTGGGTTTTGGAAACAAAAAAGACAAGGATTGAGAAAATTAGCAAAATAATGGGGGTAAGGCAACTATAAAAAGACAAAACGAGACATAAAATTAGTGGCACTAGATCGTTGACCTTATTGAAGAGTAATAGAGACATTGATGCTAGAGATAGCAGATGATTTGTAATAGGTAAGACCTTTAGCTGTAGAGTGTAGACAAATGATCATTCAGATGTAAGGAAACTGTAGATACTTCTGGGCTTCTAATGTACACTAGGGCTAGTTTGCTGGAAATTTTTTTTAGCTCTAACTCGACACTGGGTGAGTGAGGGTAAAAGGATCAAGCAATAGCCGCTGAGGGAGAGGAACAGAGGCATGAGGCGACCCTGTACATATACAAATGAAAAATATGGAACAAATATAAAGAAAGTAATGTCTGTAGAAAAATACTTTTAAGATATTGGATCACACCAATGCTAGTTTTGTATTCTAGAGTACCCTAAGCAAATGCACTTGATAGACTGAGGAGGCAGTTTATCTAGATCAGGACGCATATTTTGAACAAAACAAGAACACTAAAAAGTCTAGAAAACATAAAAAAATGGTTGTCAAGAAAAATATAAGAGAAATGAATTTTCGCATAAAGAACCAAAGAGGGCATCCTATTAATCAAATGGCATGCGCACGAGGCAACATCAAACTATTAATACTTCAAGACATGAATATGAATCATTAAAATGCGAGCCACATTTAAAACATGTTTATGCTTCCATTCAACCAACCATTTTGCTGTGTTGTGCGTGGACAAAAGTTGTGATGAATAATCCCATTAGTGGCAAAAAATTGGGTAACTTTATTTTTTATATATCTCGAAGCATTATCAGTATGAATGAAAGTAGAAAACTGGTTTTAATTTCATTATGAAAAGTTCAATTAGACCAACAACTTCAAACCCTTCTTTTAGTAAACAAAGTCAAGTCATACAAGAGAAGTCATCCACTAAAAAATAGAACCCCTAATTCCTCACGTAAGAAGGAAATCGACATGCACATAAGAAGGAAATCGACATGGACCCCAAACATCAACCTGAACTAACTTAAAGACAACTATTATGCTTATTGACTATACTAGGTTAGCAAGAATGATGATGCTTTCTAATTGACGCGACTAACACTCTAGAGATAAAAGAGAGGACCTGATAGTCAATACCAAATGAATTAATGCTATTGTATTGCATATCCAAAAGATCTGTATCAAGAATAGACTTTGCCACGCTATCGTCTAAGTAGTACATGCTTTCTCCCTCGCAACTCAAACTGATCCTTGTCTTAATCCAAAGATCCTGAAAAATATAATAGTGTAGAAATTAATAATCAATAAAAAAGGAAATGATTTTCTCTCCTCTATTCAGCTATATTTATAATAGGAGAGTTTTACATAATTATTACATAACCAATGTAGGACTAAGTATTAATTAACTCTCTCTCAATGCTCCCCCACAAGGTAGAGCATATGCATTGTACGTCCTAGCCTGTCACAAATAAAATCTACCTGTACCTTCCTGAGAGATTTAGCGAGAATATCTGCAAGCTGATTCTCTAACAATACATGCTTAGTCAAAATAATTCCTCTGTTCATCTTCTCATGAATTAGATGATAATCAATCTCAATATGTTTGTTATTCTCATGGAACACAGGATTCTCAGTAATGTGTATAGCGGACTTGTTATCAGCATATAATTTTAGAGGGCATTTAGGAGGAAAACCAATTCTGTGAAAAGGTCTCTAAGCGATACTAACTTACAAGTTATGTTTGCCATTGCTCCATAGTCAGCCTCTGCACTAGATCGAGAAACGACACTTTGTTTCTTACTTTCCTAGAGCTTTCTTCATATATCTGAAAATTCTCATCATAGCCTCCAAATGAGTCGTTCTCAATGTCAAAAGAAACTAACTGCACTAAAAGTAAATGTAATATATGGTCTGGTTACTATTAGGCAAGGTTTTAAATATCGGTTATCGGGGACTTATCGGACTGTCAAAATCCTTATCGGATAGCGAAAATCGGGGATATATCGGAGATAAGTAGTAATTATCGGAGTGATATAGTGGATGATATATATATATATATATATATCCGTGAACACAAGTTTAAAAATAAAATAGCAAACACAATTGCACAATTGTATATTTATTTTATTTATTTATCACGTCATAAAATTTTATGCCTAACATCAGTCAATTCTATTTTGTTGCAGACTTGAGATCAAAATCACATCAAGATTTCAAGGAATGAAATAAGGAATAGAGGAAGACAAGTTAAAATAGCAATTGTAAACTATCTGCAGATTTAAGTTGTAAAACTAATTAATATTAGTCGCAGTGAAGAGTGAACATTGATTCGACGAAACTCAGAGATTATTGACCGAGTTATAAACTTATAATTAGCTAAAGTAGTTGCATTGAAAAATTAGTTGCAGTTAAAACTAATTGCTCAAATTTAATTGTAATTACAATTAAATTTTCTTATACACACAAGTATTTTCTTAAAATTAATTACAAGTTTTCTATAAACTAATTGCAGTGAAAAAACTTATATTGATTAAAAATTAGTTGCAGTTAAAAAAACTTATATTGAGATAAACAAATGAATAAGTCACAGTAATAGTCTCACAAGCCATAACAAGTTTCACAACAAATATCTATAAACAGTAATACAAGTAATACTATCTGTCTCAAATAACAACACCCAATCAACTTAAAAAAATAGCAAACATCCGACAGAAAAACAGAAAACACAAAACGAAGGCGAGACCAAGGTTCCTGGAGATTTACGAAGTCGAGGTGACGAAGAGGAAACCCGTGCGGAAGATTCGCTGGAGATTCGCTGAGAACAGTCGCTAGAGATTTAGGGCTTGAAGGTGACGAAGAGGCGAGGACGAAGAGGAGACGAAGAGATTTGTCGCGACGAAGAGGCGATGAAGATTTGCTGGAGAAAAAGGCGACGAAGAGGTGAGGATGAAGAAGCGACAAAGAGGCGATGAAGATTTGCTGGAGAATAGCCGCCAGAGATTTAGGGCAGAAGGTATGGATTCACGAAGGGGGTTGAGTTTTCATTTTATTGTGAAAACGGGTCGGGTCGGGTTTAATTTCTCAACAACCTCACTCAAATCACCAGCCACAGCGATAACCGATAATAAAAACCTATGTTATCGGGCGATATTCTCCTTTATCGGCGATAAATCGCCGATAATTTGTCAAAAACGATAACCGACTAGAAAATCAAGTTATCCTATCGGCAAGCTTAAAAATCCGATATATCACCGATGATACCCGATATATCGCCGATATTTAAAACACTGCTATTAGGTAGTTTAACTTTCCCACCAATCTCCTATATACCCTAGCATCCTCCAAAAGCTGCCCTAGGTCTTGTAATAGCTTAATCTTCACATCCATCGGAGTGTTAACAATTGTACATTATAACATATCTATCTCTAAAAGCATTTTAAGGACATATTTCCTCTGTGATAGAAAAATGCCCTTTATGGATTTGGCAACTTCAATATCTAAGTACTTTAAGGAACCAAGATCCTTTGTGTGGTAATGCTACTGTAGATCCTTCTTCAGGCTTTCAATCTCATGTATATCATCGCCCGTTATCAGAATATCATCCACATATGCCAACAAGAGAATTCTCTTCTCTACATGAGTTCGCTAAAATACTGAGTGGTCTTTCTGTGCTCGACAATAACTAAAGTTCTGAACAGCTAATGTAAAACACCTAAATCATGCTCTAGGATCAGTGTTTTAAAAAACACCCTGGGCGACCGCCTAGGCGGAGGCGGTGCCCCAAGCGTCTCAAAATGACTTGAGCGGAGGAATTTAGGCGCTGGGAGCGCTTACACGGTCGCCCAGACCTAAGCGGGCTATTTAAACGGCCCGCCCGACTTAAAAAAAAACAAAACAAACGGTGCTGAAAACAAACCCAAACCCATTTCCAAAAACTAAACCTAAACCCAACTTACTGATAAGTGTCGTGAAAACCCTAATTTTTGTCAAAATTTCCCGACGCTGCCATGAATTCGAAACCATGTTCACCACGAGAAAGTTTGTTGACCTCGTCTTTGCTTCCCGACGCCTCTCGGAGCTTTCCGATGCCTCTCGACGCTTCGCTGACGCCTCTTGACGCCTCTCGTTGCCTCTCAAAGCTTCGCCGACGCCTCTCGAGTCTCGACACCTCTCGAAGCTTTGCCGACGCCGTTGAAGCTTCCCAGATCCTCTTTGACGCCTCTTGGAGCACCTCCGTCGATCTCAGGCCTCTTCTTCGATCCCCGATCTCTGTAAGTAATTAGTTAGTTTATAGAAAATTCTTAAATATCTATTTAAATATCTATTTAAGTTACTAAGTTAGTATACGCGGAAGCTTCCCGATCTCTGTAATTATAAACTTAAGCTTAGGTTCCCCAATCTCTGTAACAATGTACAGTTACCACAGTAATTAGTAAACTTAAGTTTAAGTTAACAACTAAATTTAAGTTCAAGTTATAGTGTTAAAAATGATGCCTATGTTTTCCATCTGTCTTTACTAGAAATGGAAACTTAGGGATTTTTTTTCTTTTAAATAACTGTGCAAATTTGTGTTGCACTTCATTTGTTATTTGGTGTTATAAAAACCCATTTGAAGAAAAAGCTAGAAATCTTTAGTAACTATAAAGAGATACCTGCATTCATTATTTTGGCACATATTCCTTACAAAGTTTCACCTTGGTGCTTGTCTATGGGCCTTTAAACTTTAACTGGGATTGTTGGAAAACTAATGTTACATTTGATATATATACACGTTAAGTCATGATGATGATGCTTGATGATAAGATTAGATTAGATGCATATTGTTAATTCATTATATTAGATCTAGACTATTCCTGTTTGATGGTCTTTTTGCTGATATTTTGGGACCTAAACTTTTAGTTATGGGATATTATATGCCTTGCTATTTAGTATGTATGAATCTTTGATTGACTATTATAGTTTGGATAACATATGTGTTGGTATTTTTGTATTTATGCATTTTTGATTGAGTATATATATTTATATTCAAATATCACAATTAAAAAAGAAAAAAAACGATCAGAAACCGCTTAGGTGTCCGCCTAGACGTTTAAGCATTGGACGCTAAGTCCGGTGCTTAGGAACGCCCAGCGTTTAATGTAACATTGTCTAGGGTACTGTTTCAAGCCATAAAGTGACTCTTTCAGCTTACACACCTTTCTATACTCCTCCTAAGCAACAAAACCTGGTGGTTGCTACATATAAACCTCATCTTCAAGGATGTCGTTGAGAAAACATTCTTGATGTCCAATTGTTAAAGATGCTAGTGAAATATCATAGCTAATGAGATTAGAATTCGTACAGAAGTTGTCTTTGCAACAAGAGAGAAGACATCAAGATAGTCAAGCCCATACACATGAGAATACCATTTTGTAACCAATCTTGCCTTCAAGCGACCAAGAGAGTAGTTAGGGTTTAATTTGAGAGTGCAAACCCATTTGCAGCCAACAATTTTTTCCTCGGAGGAAGAGTAATCAGATCCTGAGTATCATTCTACTCGAGGGTTGTCACCTTATATTTCATCACCTAAATCCAAGTTGGAATAGATAGGGTTTCTGAAACAGACTTAGGAACAGAGTGAGAATACAAAAAAATACAAAAGACTGATGTGAAGATGATAAGTGAGAGTAAGAGATAAAATTAAAAATCAGATATTGAGTGTAGTATCTCTTACTCTTGCGAAGAATGATAGGGATATTATCAGTAATAATGGTACTAGGTAAATGTAACAGTCCCACTTGAATGTAAATTAGGACTTGGTATTGAGGTTGACACTAGCAAAGAAGTAGGTGCACAATGATGTATGTAAACTTCAAGAGGCTTCTCAAACACAAATGATTGAGTTAAGTACTGCATCAGAATTAGACTAACTAATGATGATTTGTGTTTTATAATTAATCAAGTAATCATAATCATCCCCAGAAGTGGAAGGAAAAGAAGGTGCATGTTCAGATAGAGATTCAAAGAAGGTGACATCTGCTGATAAAACATAATTTAGAGATCAGAAATAACATCTGTAACCATTTTGAGCGTGAGACTAACCAAGAAAGATATTTTTGAGGGACCGCGAATTTTAGCTTTGCTATAATTGTGAACAAAGCATTAGGATCCAAAAAATTTAGGTGGAAGAGAAAATATGTCATTATGAGGGTGTAAAATTGAGTATGAAATTTTATTGTCCAAAGTTGAAGAAGGCGTGCGATTTATCAAGTAAAATGCTGTCAAAATGGCATCTCCCCAAAATTCTTTCTAAACATGTCTATGAAACAAGTGGGGGCGAGCAACATCTATCAAATGTTGATTTTTATGTTTAACAGCCTATTTTGCTAGGGGTATGAACACAAGAGGATTCATGCAAAATTTCATTATGTTCTAAAAATCGAGTGAAAGATTTATCAAAATATTTTTTAGCATTGTCAATTCTCAAATTTTTTATATTAGTGTTAAATTTGTTTTTAATCTCAGAACAAAAAACTTTGAAAATTAAAAATACCTCAGAACAAGATTTTAATATATCTATATAACTCTAAAAAAATCATCCACAAAGCTAATAAAATATTTGAATCTAAGTTTTGACACTATAAGACATAGACCCTAAATATCTGAATGAACTAAATCAAACGGGCTAGTAGCCCTCTTATTAACCCAACAGAATAAGAAATACGATGATGCTACCCTAGTTGAAATGACTCATACTCTAACGACTAAACACTACCCAAAGAGGGAACTGGAAGTTTAACAAGGTTTTAAATGTTGGTTATCGGGGATTTATCGGACGGTCAAAATCTATATCGGATAGCAAAAATCGTGGATATATCGGGGATAAGTAGTATTTATCGGAGTAATATACTAACAAATAATAAACAAACATAAGCTTGAAAAAAAATATAATATTAGTCAAAATGGAATAATAAATAAGCAAATAATAAGATAACATCAAGAATGAAGAATTATCTACGCATCTACATAATTATTGTTTAATTATGAGATTTATAAACTTACTAAATTGATATTTAGTAGTTATGAGCCATTATCAATATCCATAAACAAACATAAGTTAATCACTAATCAACCAAGTTCCAAAAGCAACAAATAGTTCATAATTTGTAAACATTTAAAGAACAAATCCAAAAGAAAGTAAAAGCTCCTAAATCCTATTTATCGACCGATAAAACCGATATTTAGAGCATATTTATCGGCCGATAAGTGCCTTTATCGCCGATAAACCGCGAAAAACGATAACCGATTAAAAATTCTACTTATCTTAGCGGAAAGCTCCCAAATTCGATAACTCGGCGATAATATCGGATTATCGGCCGATATTCAAAACCATGATAGTTAGAGATGGATGGTTGAATCAATAGTGGTAGTCAAAAGCTGATGTAGTGCTAATGCAGGTTATTTGGTTGGATGCCAACCTTAACTCATACTAGCCATTGCGCTCACTTCCTATGCCAATCATCTTCCTTACTCCAAGTGCCTAAAAAGTACAATGAATAGGAAAAAATATACTAAACAAGTTAAAACTCTAGCTATATGACTAACTGATAGTAAATTAAATGAATATCGAGGCAAGTAAATCATAAGAGATAAGGGAAAGTCAAATTCAATAGATGAGGATCTAACCCTAGTGACGGGTGTCTAAGAACCATTTGCTAGGGTAAATAACGAGGAATCAGAAACTGGGGTAAATGATGAGGAATCAGAAACTAGGTTAAAGAATGATAATGTACATCTGCTTCCAGTTATATGATTAGTTGCCCTAGAGTCTATTATCCAGTATGAGACAGAGATAATGTAAGGCAAGCGATTAGAGTACCTGTTTGAGCTAATGTAGCTGTAGCAGTTGATGACTATGTCTGCTGATACTACTGAAACTGGAAGCTGGAACTTCTCAAACTATCTCCTGGTCTCCTTGTTTGTCAAAAGTGTAAGGAGAGTGAGTTCGCTCTCTTTAGATGTAGCTACATGGGCACTCCGGCTTGATTTGCCCTACAAGAAGGGGCATTAATATTTGGTATGTCCTGGCTTCTTACAGTAGTAATATTATATAGCTGAGTTATCCCCTTGTCCACCACGAACAACTGTCCGCCATACGCGGTGGTCTCCTTGACCTCCTTTACTAATAAAGTGGTCACCTTGTCCCTTCTCCTGAGCAGCTATGTTAGAACTATTTGATGATGCTACTGGAGGAGTCAGTGAAGGAGGTAAGGTCACCTTCTGGAGATAGTGATGTCTCCGCTAGAGAGCTGATCTACCCACAACTGATCTACCCACAATCTAAGGCCTAGACATGGAGTATTATGGATCAAGACCTCCCAAAAACGTCAATACTACCAACTGCTTTCACTGCGTCTACATCTTCTTCACGTCAGACATACTCGAAAATATCTGATGAAGCTCCTTTGACAAGCGATTGAAATCACTATGATAATCCTCCAACGGTTGACCGTTCTGCTTCTTCCGAAACAGCTCTTATATGACATCATAAGTTCTGTTGGTATTGTTACTCCCTCTATTCTAATCCAAAAAATAGCCAAAGTTTCGTAACAATCTCACATTGTAGCACCAAGTCTTAAGTCTTATCTTCCATTGCATTCAAAACCTGATGTAGTAGGGTAGTGTCCTATGTCCATGCATCAGTCACCAGCGTGGGAGGGTCATCTGATGGGTGATTCATCTTTCCTAAACTATACAAATAACTCTCAATCCTTTGTTTCTGTTGTAGGTAGTTACCAGCTAACTTTCGATCTGTAATCTTACAAGTGATCACATCAGAAAACTTCACCTCGATCTTCATCTCAACCTTCATCTCGCTAGAATCGGCCATCATGCAACAACTAATCCAAACAAAAGACCCTCCTCAAAGAAATTAAACATCTTACTACTCAACCAAAGTACATAAGCTCCTCAACAAACCAAAGTAAACAGCCTAAGAATCAAAACAAAAACAAAATCTTTTTTTCTTGGATCTAGCTAGGGTTAGGGTATAAGATGGTGGCGGTGCTGACTAGGGTTTAGAGTTAGGGTTCTAGGTAGCGGGCGGATCTCGAGCATTAGTAGTCGTCGTTGGAAGGATGTGGTCATCAGTCGCGAGGATCGTCATCGATGAGATCAGTTGTCTATATGGTCACGATATGGAGGCGTTGCTGTCATAGCGTGTTGCTGTGGTAGCGTGTTGCTGTGGTAGCGTGTTGCTATCATGGTGGTGGGTCGACAGGATGAGGCGGGACGAAGATTTGGTCAGCGGCAGGTGGCAGTAGTAGAGTAGGAGACTTGAGTTAGGGTTAGGGGAAGAGGATGAGAATAATGGCTAAGATTAGAAGTGGGTAGCTCAGATGAATGACTATCATAACATGGTGAGTCGGCAGGATGAAGTGAGACGAAGATTTGGTCAGCGGCAGATGGTGGTAGTAGAGTAGGAGACTTGGGTTAGGGTTAGGGGAAGGGGATGAGAAGAATGGCTAAGATTAGAAGTGGGGGTATTAGATGAATGACTATCATAACATGTAGAAATAAATAATCAGAGAAAGAGAAGAGATGATTTTCTCAAATGTCATTGAGCAATTATTATTTTTGACAAGTTGGCTAATAGAGAATAAACTAATAGGAAATATAGGTTCATAAAGAATTTTTTTAAAAGTCAAGGATGTGGTAAAATGAACTGTTCCATGTCGAAAGATTGGTTAAAAAGTCTCATTAAGAATACGAACACAAGGAAATTTATTTAAAAATTGTAAGGAATCAAATTTATCTTTTATTCATGTCATATGGCAAGAGGCTCCTGAATCCAGTATCCAAGATCTCTCAGTGGAAATAATGTAAGCATCCATACTTGAAGAGGATGCATGAGTGGTTGTATGACTCGTTTGAAGGATTGGAGCTGAAGTAGTTGGAAAAATTTCACATGAGAGATCTGAACCATCAGCGAAGATATAACTGGAATAAGGACGGGAGCAACTGTAGGAGTAGGGGCAGGGGAAGGAGTAGAAACTTCACCCAACGACTATCATAAATATGATTATTCTTACCACAGTAGATACAATCGATGACGACGATCTCTAGTTTGTCGGCTACTAATGGATGCATGGCCTCTTATTGAATCATGACCGCAACTACATCCTTGCCCATGACTATCACTCGATTGTACGGAAGACTGCTCAATAGTAGCTGTAGATGTGTAGCTGGGGATGATGATGACAGTGTAGAGCAACTCGAGAGACTAAGCATGTGATAGTATTTGGGGGTCAACGATAGAACAATATCTCCAGCAGTATATCTCCCACACTTGATTCTGTGTAGGGTCTAATCCATGTCATCTAAAATCCCTTTGAAGGTTGAGTAATACTCTAACTCTGATTTTACGCCTTGACGGACAATAAACAACTGCTCATAATGAGAAAAAACTCAGAAGATGTTCTTCTCATCGGTATACACCTCCTTCAAGGTAATTAAAATATTCTTAGCGGGTACCGGAGCTCACTTTCTCATTCATATTATTGAACAACTGGGTGATCACACAATAGTCAATAACTAATCGTTCAGAATAGGCAGGGTCCTCATGGAGATGCTTCAACTTCTTTTGAAACACCAACAAATACACAAAAAGCTTGAGCCTATAGCAGGTAGTTGTCTCCAGTCAAATTCACAATAGTGGCAGTCAAAATTCTAGGAAGTAGATTATGCATTGTAGGAGAAACATATTAGCAATAGTGGCAGAGGTTATATCATCGACAGTTGATGAGGAACTCAAAGAAGCAATAGAACAACAAAATCAATAGGGAATTGAGAAGTAATAGAAAAATTGATATAGTAGTGAATTGTGATCATTGATTAGTAGATTCGAATAAAACAATCAATAATCACGACTATCTTCAGAGGGAGTAGATTTGATTGACGTCAATGAGCTGGAACCAGGGCAGAACTCTTAACAGCGGGACAGGAGCAAAAGTCAATGATGGTATCAGTTTAGGTCACATGTTTGTAGATAGATCTCAGGCGCGAGAATGCTGAAGGTGCAGTTGTGCGGTCGTTGGGATCGGGCGGTTGAGAGTGGAAGCATGGTGATGGCTGAAGTCGTGTCCTATCCTTGCTGGATCTGAAGTCGTTGTCGAGGGCTGGTGGTTTCAAACGAGGAAGGCAGATATTAGCAAGTCAATCTCAATTGCATGAGGACTGCAGGGACAAGGCGGCTGAGATCAGATCACAACGAGGACTATCAAGGAAGGGCTGATTAGATCAAATTGTGATGAGGACTATCAAGGAGGGGTTATCAGACCATCAAGGCAAGGAGATCAGATGGCAATCGAGGCCCTTGCAAGTGGTGGGGGACCTCCAAGCGAAGGCAGAAGGAAAGACCACAAGCAGCGGTGATAGGTGAGTGGCGATGGGATGTTAGGGTTTTTTTTGTGAAGGATTATTTTTTTTTGAAAGAACGAGAGACATTGATTGGTATTTCCTAACTACTATGATACCATGTTATGAAATATTGGAGCAAATTTTAATTGATTAGAGGAGAGTAATACATAGGGATACAACTGGATAGTTATAAGATGAGGTCCATACCCACTGACCCAATAACTAAACCACGATAAATCTAACACATCTCTATCTGTAGATATTTGATTTATATGCCTGACATGCAAATTCCATGTCAGCCCGTCCTAATCATCCTAGTATTGGGTGCAATGTTTTTAACCAACTTGCCACCTTGTTGTTTACTTCTGTTTATTATAGTTAATATTATTATTGTTTATTTATTTTCATCATCATCATCATTTTGATTCTGGGGCTTTTGACTTCCTAGTAGCGTCGGAGCCAGAAATTCATAATAAATAGTGGTGTCACAATATATAAAAAGATGTTATTAGTAATTTACCCCTCACATTCAATATATTCAAGAATTTTAATGAGATACAAAAGGCATTTAACTCGATATGATTACAATTGCCCCTACATGTCTTCATGTTTTGGAATCGTTGCATAATAGCATTTATTCGAAATGCCACATAATATATCCTCTCAAAGTAAACTTATATATCCTTTTTTTTCATTTTTAAAATTTATCATAGCTTTTTGATTGTTTTTTTTGTCAATAAATTTTTTTACTTAATTTCCCAACTGTGAGCGTTATGTACATTGAAGAAGTCAGAAGAAAATAGCCTGAGTTACACCATTTACATACAAAAAAGAAGATGCTACAAGTTCTACATCCTGTCCTTGTATGTATCTTCAACTAAACTTTTAAGCATCACTGTAAGTATGTAGGATTTAATGATTCTGATTAAAGATTCGTATGCCCTTGATTTTTGCATTAAAATTTCAAATTCCTCTCTTGCCAAAGGTATTAAAGGGTAACCGAGAGAACCATTCTCTTAAGCTGCTGCTTAAAACCTCTACCTTTCAGATTCGTAGAGTACCAATGTATAAGTAGATTCCAATCACATGTTTTCCAAAAAAAACCAATCTAGTCCAAAATGGCATTCCATGCCCGCATAGAATAAGTGCACGAAAAGAAAAAGTGCTGGTGGACTCTTCATCCTGCATTGAACATAATACACAAGCTGATAGCAGAAATACCAAAGTGGCACAATCTATCTCTAGTAAGCAGCTTTGATTGAACAGCTCTTTGATATGTTGTAAATTGGATCATTTAAGTTAAATGAGTCCTAGGATCACTTAATTTTTAGGTATGGCCCATTGAGAATTAATGGGTCACTACACTACTCAAATCATTTGGAGGTATCACTTTACTTCATAAATGCACGTATATTTATTTCATGGTTTGATTTAGGATGGTGTCACTTGACATCACCCTCCATGTGCTAGCTTCTGAGGAAATGTGTAGTCTCTCTTGTACGTGAAGGAAGCCAGCTAGAACATCTCTTCAAGGTTCTTCAAACCTGACCAGTTTCCCCTCTTCATGTACAAATGCCTATCCTAACACCTTTAGCGAACTGTTGAGATATCATCCCTTTGAGGCTTGACCCCAAGCATTTTATGATACAGAGCATAAAATACAATATTTTTGATAATCTGTAAAAGGAGAAGACTGATGCTTTTAATTCAAGTAATGTCTATCGTTACGGACAGCCTAAGTTTCCTTTTTCAGTGAAGACAAACAATTGCAACAGAAACAGATAGACATGCTTATGATGACTGAAATAGTGAAGACAGCAATTGCAACAGAAACAGATAAATGCACGTATATTTATCTCATGGTTTGATTTAGGATGGTGTCACTTGACATGGAATTATTGTGATGAATGATCTTTTACCTTATACTACATTTTGAAAGTTTTAATTGAAACAGTTAGAACTTTTTACAATTGCGCATCTCATGATTTACATTCACAATTTACAGTTTATGAATGTCTATCGTACAAAGTATGACTATGGGGGTCAATTGTGGCCTCTTGTTCACAATACAACGATATTCTCATTGGTGCTCACCCAAGTTATAGCGCTTGGATTCTTCGGGCTTAAGAAGTCACCAATAGCTTCTGGCTTCACAATTCCACTTGTGATACTCACACTCCTCTTCAATGAGAACTGCAAGAATCGATTCTATCCCATTTTCTGCAAGTTGGCTGCGCAGGTTTGTTTTTCTTTCTAAGATAATGATACCCTCCAAGTTTTACACTTACTTCTAAGCAGAGGATGCTATAATAATTGTAGTTTCATGTTGTACTATAATTTTTTTGGGTAAATCACAAAAACTTCCCCTATGGTTTATGGGATAAAGTTTTAAAAGTGTTACTTTATCCTCATTTTCAATTTCTAGTCAAATAATCAACAATACTTGGATGTAATCAACATTGTTCAATTTAATAGTCATATATATGCTTAATTGCACATAGATCTTCTTGGAGTATCGTTGTTTTGAACATACTACCCCTGTGTTTCAGTTTGTCAGATAGACACCCTGGGTCAAGTATTTTTTAACTGTTTTGCCTCAGGCGAAAGTTCTGGAGGTATTGTCCTTAGCTGAAATTATTGAGTCAATCTTGAGGTAAAAAGAGTCAAAAAAAAAAAATATCCACGGGGCATATCTGAACTACAGGGAAAATAAATTGGAAACTACAATACTGCAGGTGGTATGTATGCAGTGAACCCTATATTTTATCGTATTTTATGATCCTAGCTTTTTCATCCTGCTTAACCTTGATGAAATTCAAACATGGGGTTTCTATCCATCATGTATACCTTTTTATAATTTATGCTTTTTCCCCTTCTGATGTTCATGTCAATACGGGCTTTATTTGCTTCCATTAAGGATATTGAAGAAAGCATCTAGTATGACATTATCTAAGGTGTGAGAAAAGATCAGTAAAGGAGTGCAAGTTTGAGCTTCATTCACACTGGTCTCATAATTTGTAGATGAGAAAATTGTATAAAAATTTATTATAATCAAAATTTAGTTTCTACAGGATCTAATTGAGATGGACCAACAAGATGAACAAAGTGGGAGGATGCAAGAAATCCACAAGCAGTTGCTGATGATTTATCGCCAATATCCAGCTGATACAGACGATATTGAGTTGGTCGATGAGGAACCACAGACCCCAGGAGATAGCAGCTTAAATTGCCTCCAACGAATTTAATGCAGTTTAAATCCAATGTGTACATATTAGCTTTTATCATCGAAGATCTGATGCCGTCTATTTTCATAATTCACTAAATTAGCTGTCTGTTAAGGTTTCCATTTTTCTTCTCTATGCAAGTAATTAAAAGTTTTGACAAATAGTAATTTTTTCGCTACTTCTGGTCAGTTGTGTCGAGATATCCTTGAATCTTGGTTTACCAATGTTAAATTAAGTATTGGGTATTGGGTTAACGAGCTGTTACCCGTTAACCTTAACCATATTTGTATCACTATATATATCTCTTATTATCTCAATAAATAATTAATTAGGGTTCTCTTTATTCTTTACATGATATCAGAGCATGAAACCCTAGCTGCCTCATCTACAAACCCTAGTCGCCGCCCCATCTCCTAAATCCGC
>NC_033801.1:61212842-61292608 GCF_001876935.1 Asparagus officinalis
CCCTCCCATGCACTCGCTGCACCACCCGCTGCCCCCTTGCACCCGCTGCATCCACTGCAGTCGCTTGTTTGCTGCTCGTTGATGCCTCTGTTATTGCGGTGTTGACTATTCCCTTGACATTTTAGGCCTAGAACTGATGAGACGAAGAGTGTATATCTCACCTTGTTGAGATATTTCACTTCTATTCTTGTTTCCTTCGAGAAACGGGAATATATAGATTGACTTGAGCCTTTGTGCTAACAAAAGCCAAGGCTCTCTCCCTCAAGTTATATCGCATTCGCGGCATGAGGGCGTGACTATCTACTACTCTGCTTCTTATATTTTTCAGCTTTGATATATGTCTGGCAGAAATATCATCATCCAGCTACTGATCTGCTCTTAATTTATGTTTCAAGAACAGATTTCTACTACTGCACTGTCTATTTGACTACTATCTATTGCACAAAATGACTACTACTCCGATGTCGGAAATCTCCTCCTTTACTACTCCTTCTGTTGTTGCTAGTGAGACCTCTGCGCCCAAGGTAGTCTTGGGGACTACAATTAAATTGAATGATACAAACTATCTGCTCTGGGCACAAGCTTTCTGCATCTTCATTGGAGCTTAGTGCAAACTCGCACATCTTCTGGCATCTCCACCACCCACCTCAGATCCCACATACAATTCCTGGCTCTCATCTGATTATTGTGTTATGACTTGGTTTCTCAACAGTATGAAAACACAAATCAGTAGTAGTGTTATGTTTTTAACCACTGCGAAAGACATGTGGGATAGCCTGAAGATTATGTATGGGAATGAGAAGAATGTTTCCTGTGTATTTGAGATTTATGAGCGACTGTTTGCGCTCAAACATGGAGATAGGTCAGCTCTGGAGTTCTTTGGTGAGTTGAAGGGACTGATAGATGAACTAGAGATGCATCAGCCTGTAGTAGCTGATGCAGCAACGCTGGGGTATTGCCGCGATCTGGTAGTGTCCAAGTTTCTTTTTAGATTGCACCCTATCTTACAGTCCCAGGTGAGGGGACAGATATTGGGTGGCGATACCATTCCTTCACTAACTGTTATATTCTCCAGAGTCATACATGTCTCTACTGGTGTTACTTCTGATACTACTGTACCATCTCCACCTACAGTGGATCAGCCTGTCATGTTCTCTAGTGGAGGCAGAGGTCGCGGTCGTGGTCATGGCCGTGATTCGGGGGGAGGATGTGGCTCCTTTGGTGGGAGGCAAGGTGAATTTGATAAGGGCTCACGTCAGTATGGTCACTGTGGGAGAACCAATCATATTTCTGAGAAGTGCTGGGAGAAGTTTGATCGTCCTCAGTGGGCCCAGGTAGCTGATACCGAGTCGACTCACTCGTCTATTTCTGCTACTACTTCTGGTAGTCTAGCTGTTACTGTTCTTACTGTTCAAATTTCTTAGGCAGATTATGAGAGGTTACGTCAGCTAGAACTCTCTCAGAACATTCATTCTGCTATTCATGCATCCTTTTCAGGTATGAATGCTTACATAGCTTCTTCTCACAAACCCTGGGTACTAGATTCTGGAGCCTCATCCCATATGACAGATATAAAGGATCACTTTGTATCTTTACATCTTTCTGATAAGTTTCCCTCTATTCGCATTGCTGATGGTACTCTTTCTTCAGTTCATGGTGATGGAGTAGTTCATGCTACTTCATCTTTAAAACTAACCGATGTGTTATATGTTCCCAAATTTTATGTTAGCTTATTAGCCATTAGCAAGTTTACAAAACAAAATAACTGTAAAGTCACATTCTTTCCATCTTATTGTGTTTTTCAGGAACTGTAAAGTCACATTCTTTCCATCTTATTGTGTTTTTCAGGACCTAGCAACTGGGATGACGATTGGTTCGGGACATGAGAGAGGAGGTATGTCTAGCAACTGGGATGACGATTGGTTCGGGACATGAGAGAGGAGGTATGTACTATTTGGACGATAGTGTGCCAGAGACTGGTCTTGTTGCATCACAGCCTGACTCTACTTTATTATGACACTGGCGTCTGAGTCATCCTTCACTACAAAAACTTAGATCGGTAGTTTCTGTTCAGCCATCTATTTTCTCTTTAGGTTGTGAGTCGTGTGAACTGGGTAAGTACCATCGTGCTACTTTTCAGAGTCGAGTCGATAAACACAGTAGCTTTGCTTTTGAGTTGGTTCATTCAGATGTCTAGGGTCCTTATCGTGTTCCCTCTGTGCAAGGTTTTCGATATTTCATTATCTTTGTTGATTTTTCTCGCATGACGTGGCTTTATTTGTTAAAAAAGAGGTCAGAGGTCTCGCACGTTATTGAACTCTTTTATAATGAAATAAAAACCTAGTTCTCTACTTCTGTTCATATTCTTCGTACTGATAATTCTTTGGAATATATGAAAAGTGACGTTTCAAAATTTTGTGCTCTTAATGGCATTATTCATCAGACTTCTTGCTCTCACACTTCACAACAAAATGAAGTTGCTGAGAGGAAGCATAAACAAATTCTAGATGTTGCTAGAACACTGATGATACATATGAATATTCTAAAGTATTTGTGGTCTGATGTTGTTCTCACTGTCAGTTATTTGATTAATTGCATGCCTTCCTCTGTCCTTGATGGTTTAATACCATTCAATTGTCTTTATCCTGATAAAAAACAATTTTCTGTGATTCCCCGTGTCTTTGGTTCTACGTGTTTTGTTCAGGATTTAACAGTTGGTTTGGATAAGTTGTCTTCTAGATCCATCAAATGTGTTTTTGTTGGATACTCTCGTACTCAAAAAGGGTATATGTGTTATCATCCGTCCACTAGGAAATATATTGTGTCTGCTGATATTACCTTTTATGAGTCTGTCCCATATTTTTCGTCTGGTTCCACTACTATTGGTTGTCCACAGGTACCACTTCCTTCTTCTGCTCCTACTACTATTCCATTACCTGCTCATGTAGCTCCTACACCGAAGCCTCTACTGACAAACTCTCGCCACCCCAAAGTACATGCCTCTGTCTCTGCTCCTACTGACTCTTCATCTCCAGTTGTCGGTCCATCTCATGTTGAGACTTCTATTCCTTCTGACTTGGATATCCCTATTACTCTTCGAAAAGGTAAACGGTCTTGCCCAAAATATCCTATCTCTCTTTTTGTCTCTTATGATCGTCTCAACCCATCTTTTCGTCAGTTTGCTTTGTCTTTGTCCGCTGTATCTATACTCAGGTCACATGAGGAAGCTATGTTAGTACCATCTTGGAAGCAGGCTATGGATGAGGAAATGAGTGCACTGCTTTCTAGAGGGACTCGGGATTTGGTCTCTCTTCCTACTAGAGTGATTGTGGTTGGTTGCAGATGTGTGTATACCTTGAAATATCGTCTCGATGGGTCTGTTGACCGATATAAAGCTCTTCTGGTTGCTAAAGGTTATACCCAGACATATGGCGTCGACTATTTTGAAACATTTTCTCCCGTTGCTCGTCTGAACTCCATCAGAATTCTTTTCTCTCTGGTTGTTAATATGGATTGGACGATGCACCAACTAGATGTGAAAAATGCTTTCCTTTATGGTGATTTGGACGAGGAGGTTTATATGGAGCAACCTCCTGGGTATGTTGCTCAGTGGGAGAATATTATCTGTAGGCTGAGAAAGACCATTTATAGGTTAAAGCAGAGTCCTCGAGCTTGGTTTGATAAGTTCAGCAAGGTTATCTCTAGTGTTGGTTTCCAACGCTGTGAGTTTGATCACTCTGTCTTTCTTCGATGCACAACAACTGGTTTGGTTATTTTAGCCGTATATGTTGATGATATTCTGCTGACTGGGAGTGACTCTGTTGTCTTCGCTGAGACTAAGGAGTATCTAAACCGTCATTTTGTCACTAAGGACATGGGAAAGCCAAAGTATTTTCTTGGGATTGAAGTTGCATATCAAAAGCATTGCTTGTTGTCTCAAAGAAAATATGTGCTAGATTTACTAGAAGGAGCAGGTCTCTTGGAATGCAAACCTGTAAGCACTCCAACGGAGGCAAATGTTAATTTGTGGCGTGATGATACCTCTCTACTAGATGATGATGGACGATATAAGAGACTAATTGGGAAGCTAATATATTTGATAGTTACCAGACCTGATATTACCTTTGCAGTAGGTGTACTGAGCAGGTTTATGCACAAACCTAGAGAGGTTTATTAGACAACAGCTCTGAAGATTTTAGCATATGTCAAGAGTTGTCCTGACAAAGGATTGCTATATAAGAAGCATGAGCATACTCACATTTCGGCTTTCTCTGATGCTGGCTACGCAAGAGACATGGGAGACCGAAAGCCAACCTCAGGATTCTGTACTTTTGTTGGAGCTAATCTTGTAATTTGGAGAAACAAGAAACAAAATGTAGTATCACGATCTAGTGCAGATGCCGAATATAAAGCAATGGCTCACACTGCTTGTGAGATGGTGTGGCTACGAAAGTTTATAACAGAGCTTGGTTTTGTTCAGCCTGGACCTATGTCAATGTATTGTGACAGCCAGTCTGCCATTTATATTGCACAGAATCCCGTGTTTCATGAGAGGACAAAACATATTGAAGTTGACCGCAATTTTGTCAGAGATGCTTGGGAGAAGAAGATAGTATCTCTCATATTCACTCCATCTTCACAGCAACTTGTTGATATTCTTACCAAGACTACTTCTTCAAAGGGTTCTCTACTATATGTGACAAGCTGGGCATGATAGATATCTATGTTCCAGCTTGAGGGGGAGTGTTAAATTAAGTATTGTGTATTGGGTTAATGAGCTGTTACACGTTAACCTTAACCCTATTTGTATGGTTATATATATCTTTCTTATTATCTTAATAAATAATTAATTAGGATTCTCTTTATTCTCTACAACCAATAAACGTATTTGTTCTCCGCCTCGTTTACCTACAAGTATACTGTTATAAAGTTTGATTCACTACTCAAATACTTCGTTATCTGCTACATTTTCTATGTTACAGGAAGATATTCATCAGGGCATTGATGCAGCATGATGTGAATGTTGAAGCATAATAAATCTGAAATATTGTCATAAGGAATTTGATTCAGCATGACATGAAATGTTGATAAATGATAAAATCTGCGACGTGCACTTTAAATAGAAGTGTCAATGTATATATGTTTGATACGCTTTGTATTTGAAATACCTACGTTGTTTTATAACCAGATTAATTTGGAGTTATAAGTGAGATTTTATCGTACTTAAATGTAAATAAAATGGATAGAGAATAGATGTTAGTTTATCGTACTTCTATGATTTCTTCTCGCCAATGCTTGGTGAGTATGGATATTTTCTGGATGCAAAAAAGAAAAAAAAAGAAAAAAAAAAGAAAAAAAGGGTAGTTTTGCCTTGACTTTCTTGTATAATTCATTGAAAGATCCTTTGTGTAGATTCCGTGAATATATTTTAATGGTCAGATATCCATGTGGTTGTATTAGACTGTTTGGTTATAAAGATGGGGAAAAAGAAAAAAAAAGAAGTGAAGAACGAAAGTTCAGTTCTATATATATCTGCATTTCTGTTTTTAACACAATGAATATAGATATAAATGTTAAATATTTTATTTTAATTTTTATTTTGTTGTTCAAAACACACATGAGCTGCTGAAGGGCAGCTCATGTTTTTAATTTTTTGTCAAAAATTGTGGGCCCCACCGAAGAAGATTTAAGACGTAGGTTCCACGTGCATAGTAAAATATTATTATTTTATTAGCACATAATATTTTTCCAAACGTTATAAATAGACCCCAAATCCTTAAGGAAAATTCATTCCAAAAAACAACAATCAATATATACAGATATATATTATAGAATAGCTAGTACTCGTAGGAACAATGCCTAGACCGAGAAGGTTTTATAGACCGAGGAGATCTTTGCCTGATAGATAGAGGAGATCTTTGCCTGATAGATCGAGGAGATCTTTGCCTGATAGATCGAGGAGATCTTGACAGTACTGGGTCGGTGCACACCAGAGTACTGAACTGTTGTTTCTGGAAACAATTTGACCTTGGGATCATTGCACCGGAGTAGGCCAAATAATGCTTTAAGCACAGTGTTTTACAAACGCATAGCAACTGAGTTGGAAAATTTTAAATTACTGCACTTTAGTTTTCTGTTTAGTTTTTTCTATTATATATCAGTATTATTCCAGATTTAACCATATACGCCAACAATCTTAAAGCATTATTTTGATTTACCATGGATCCTGCGAGGACTCTTGGAGTGGACTGCCTTAAGTTAGAAAACTTTGACGGTTCCAACTTCAATGCATGACGTCGGAAAGTAATCTTTGGGATGTAACTCTTGAAAATCTACCATGTGGTTTCTGAGGAAAAACCCGACTCTGAAGAAGACTCTAAAGCTGAAACCTCTTGGACTAGAGATGATCACTTCTGTAGGAGTTATCTCCTTAACTGTCTGGCCGATCATCTAGCAGATGTTTACACCAACAAGCCATCTGCAAAGAAAATTTGGAATGCTCTAGAAGACCAGTACAAGGATGAGGAGAAACTATCCAAATCTCACCTCATTGACAAATATCTGGTCTTGAAGTTCGAAGATGATACTGAGGTTTTGCCTCAAGTCAAAGAGCTTGAAAAGCTTGTTATGAAGCTGAAGGATGAAAAGATCAGTCTTTGTCAAACCTTTATTTCTGGTGCAATTGTCAACAAGCTTCCTCCATATCGGATGTTATTCTCCATTGACATTCGGAGAAGGAAAAGGAAGGTGACTCTGTTTGATTTGAAGAGGTTCATTCAGATCGAGGACGAGACTCGGACTCGCACGAAGACTGAGCTCCTTGCTAAGTAGAAGGCGTCTGCTAACATGATAGCTGCTAACTCTGAAAATGGTAATAATTCATCTTTCAAGAAGAAGAAGTCTTTTAACAGAAAGAAGAATCAGAATCCGAAGAACATGAACGTCCAGAAGAAGGAGCTCAAGAAGAGTGGCAAATGCTTCAACTATGGGAATCAAGCACATTTTGCCAAAGACTGCAAAGCACCAAAGAAGGAAACAACACACAATATCAATCAAGTTGATGATTGTGTGGCCATGCTCTTCCAGGTAACAACTCCAAGTAACATCTCTAATTAGTGGTTAGATACGAGTGCTACTTATCATGTATGCTCCAATAGAGATATGTTCTCTTCTTATATTGCTACCAAAGAGAACGTATCAATGGCTGATCATTCTGTGGTTCCTGTTCTTGGAATTGGGATTGTGGTGCTGACTCTTTCTTCAGGAAAGACTGTCATAAGAACTGGAACTGAGACTGTGGTGCTGACTCTTTATTCAGGAAACACAACATAAACACAATTAATTTTTTTCTGGCACCCAAGAACTTTTGGTACCGAAAAGCTTAGGGACATGACCCCTATCATTAAAGCTCAATGCCCTAGGATAATGATCCCTTTTGGGTGCATATGGTGCACTAACACGGTCAAAACAAAAATTATATAAATGACCTTTCCAATTGCAATAGGTGCAACGAAAAGGGGTAAATGATTTGTGATGACCAAGTGACGGTGCACGAAAATCATTTGCAAGAAAAGATGGTCTTTTAAATTTATTATGGAAATGAAAAACATTTTGAAACAAGGTTGGTCTTTTTGAAATATATATATATATATATATATATTATATATTATATATATATATATATATATTATATATATATATATATATATATATATATATTATATATATATATATATATATATATATATATATACGTATGCGTACATACCTAGTGTAGGCGTCTAAAAATACCTATAGGTTCCCCGTATACAGCTCGAGACGAGGGAAGACTACAAATCATCATCCAAGTCAAGAGGATTGTTCGAGTGACCCGCGGTACTCACCGGCCACCGTCAAGTGGCCCGCATGCTCATCGACCACCGGACGACGAACCAAGCGTCCATGCACTCACCGGCCACCTCCAATTCGCCCACGCACTCATCAGCCAGTTCCAAGTAGCCAGCGTACTCACCGGCATCCGCCAAGTGGCCGCACGCTCAATCGGCTACCGGAACAACAAACCAATGTGCGCGCTCGCCCGTCAGGCCACCGCCAAGCAAGCACGCATTCATGAAACACATAAAGCGAATCGAGAAGTGTACCAGTCAGCGAAACGATGAAATCATGTAAACGATGGAACAAGTTAAAACCCAAAAAATCAAGAAAGCCTTGGCGGCCGATTCGCGTCAAAACGTCCCAGCTAGGCCAGTGCTCTCGCCATGGGCTGAGGCACCAAACGTGGCGCGGCATGCTGGCCACCAATTTGGTGGCTCGGCCAGGTCGAGCCACCAGGTGACGATTCGGCCAGTTTTGATCCAAAAACCCTCTTTTTTGATTTTCACGAATTCTCTCGGGATTTGTTTATTCCTGAGTATCCCAACTGATCTGATACTATGGTTAATTAGTTATTAACTGAAGATAAGAAGGAATCCCTCGTTTTTATCCAAACCCCCCCAACCGAAGCCTATAAATACGAGCTCGGGTGCTCATTTCTCCGGATCTGAAAATCAAAAGGACGAAGTGCTGTCGAATTAGAGATTGGAGCATGAATTTCAGAGAGTTAGCAGATCTTGGCGGAGTTCCTCAACAAAATGAGAGTTCGAGAGATCTGAGACTTGTTCTTCCTATTACTCCGGATTTAAGCTTAGTCTTAATCTCGAGAAGAGCCGTGATCTCTCTTAGTCGAGATTACCGTTGCTGTGATTACTTCCTTCATGAAGTAAAAATATTGATTATCCATCTTCTGCTAACCGGATCTGATCCGTAGGCGGTCCACGGATAAATCCCGACACCGACAACGATCCCGCACAAGCAATAGGTGATAAACATCTATTGTGTGTAGTTTGAGAGATAGTTATAATCGTTGATTAAAAATCTTATATAAAGGCTAATTTCTTGAATTTATTGTAACGTTTAAAGTTGTAATCGATTCCTCAACGAAATCAATTTTTCACCCAAACACGCTGGCGACCACAGTGAGAGCCGACAGCCTTTCTGTAAAGGCTGATGTGTCGCAACTTCAAATTCTCATCATGGTTGAAGAAAATGTCGAATATGAGTTCGACTAGCAGAAGTACGAGGAGTACTTGTCCTCCTCTCCCAGATCCGCCTCTGTAGGCATCGAAAATTGCCTATAGGTCTCCGCGAACGGCTCAGTGCTAAGAAAAGACGATGAATGTCATAATCCAAGTCACAGGAGCTTGATTGATGTTGACAAACACATAAAGTGGGTTGACGAACTATGTGAAGCAACGGAGTTTCAGAATAATGAGGATACGAACGGATCGGGAGCCCCGTGTCACTTACAAAAGACGAAATATCCTTCGTGTCTCATTTATTCCACAGATGATCTAATCATTGTAGCTTATAGAACTCCTTATCGGCTTTCCAACGCACTTTGAATCGCTTAAATCTGAGTTCGGATGAAAAAGTTATGACGAAAATGGACAAGTGTGCAAAACAAAATGTCTCAGCCCGAGCCGAGACACCCAAGGGTGTCTCGGAACTTGTGTAGCTATTTTGACCATGATTCGTTTTGAATCTGAAGAAACTCAAAACTGAAACATTGTAGATATTTTTGTCAAGTTTCCAACCCATCTGGAATCAGGTCATTTGGAGGTCATATGAGGAAGTTATGCCTAAAATAGCGCCGAGACACCCAAAGGTGTCTCGGACCTGGCCGAGACACCCAAAGGTGTCTCGGAAATTGTGGAGCTGTTTTACCCATGATTCGTTTTGAATCGGAAGAAACTCAAAACAGAAAAGTTGTAGATATTTTTGTCAACTTTCCAACCCATCTGGAATCAGTTCATTTGGAAGTCATATGAGAAAGTTATGTCTAAAATAGCGCCGAGACACCCAAATGTGTCTCGGACTTGGCCGAGACACCCAAAGGTGTCTCGGAACTTGTGGAGCTGTTTTGACTATGATTCGTTTTGAATCTGAAGAAACTCAAAACACGAAAATTGTAGATATTTTTGTCAACTTTCTAACCCATCTGGAATCAGGTTATTTGGAGGTCATATGAGGAAGTTATGCCTAAAATAGCTCCGAGACACCCAAAGGTGTCTCGGACCTGGCCGAGACACCCAAAGGTGTCTCGGAACTTGTGGAGATGTTTTGTCCATGATCCCGTTAGAATCTGAAGAAACGCAAAACATGAAAGTTGTAGATCTCTTTGTCAGATTTCCAACACATCTTGAATCACTCAAATCCGAGTTCAGATGAAAGAATTAGAGCCAAAATACTAAATAGGGTACAGACTGTCTCGCACTTAGGACGTGTTTTTGACGGTTTTCGATCAGTTTTAACCGCTCCGTTATCCCCTCAAGCCTTAAATACAGCCCCTGGAGTCTCATTTTTTGAGGTCTGGAATTTTGGAGATTAGGCGAAGCCCTGCCGGATTGAAGACTGAAGGTGCACGGATGAAAGTTGTAATTTTTTCTTCTTTTCTTTTGATTAAGATCTGAATTCTTTGTAAACACTAATATTATAATGAGTTCAGTAATGAAGGCAACTTTTACCGAAAACAAACTGGCGACCATAGTGGGAGCCAACAGCTTCGCTGCCGGAGCTGTCGTGCCGCAGCCGACGATCAAGATCTCGGTGCTCGAAGAGGTCGAATACGAGTTCGACCAGCAGAAGTTCGAGGAGTATGTATCCTCCTCCTCCTCCAGATCCGCCTCTCCTGGCAAGCGCAGGAGTGCCTCCTCCTCCAGATCCGCCTCTCCTGGCAAGTGCAAGAGTGCCTCCTCCTCCAGAAAGATCTGCTGGTCTTCAGATCTGAAGATCCAAGAAGACGATTTCTCCGCCGCTGTTGCTGTTGCACCTTGCAATGATCCACCGGCGTTCAATGAAGCCGAATTTGCAGATCTGAACTCCTTCACGATTAAGGAGTCGACTGCTGAAGGTGCGCCAACTCTATCAAAGAGAGCACGTCAAAGGAAACGACAACGCCTCGCGCGCCAATTCGCCAAGGCTTTAGATCAGATGGATGGTCTCCATTACCAAGCAGATCTGGAGCTCAGAAAGCACCAAGTGGCTAATCTGTCGCCACGACCAGCATCGGAATCCTCCTCTCGATCTCCAATTAACGGATGGGTTCGTGTCCAAAGAACCCGCTCTACTCTCGAGGAGCGAATCCAGAAGCGCCGCACCTTGCTTGCGCATGCCCGGACCCTTGTGCGAAAAGCACAAGAAATGCAAAAGGAAGAGGCAGTTAAGAGATCGCCGAGATCCAAACAAGTTTGGGTGCCAAAAGCCAAATCAGCGCCTAAGGCAAAAGCAGGCGACGTTGCTCTCCGGCCTTCGTCAACTTCAGATCCCGAACCTCCGGTAAAGCCCTACCGCAGCGTGGATTTCCCCAAGTTTAGGATTCCTCTGAAGGATCGTATCGGTGCTCTACCCGAGAATCGAGGAAAAGCGCTTGTTAAGGAAAGCTGGAGATCGTTGAAGGAGCTTCGAGCCAACATCCGGACTGGGGGTCGTACGCGACCTCCTAACAAATTGATTTCTGCAACGGCCCACTTGGCAGTGCGTGCAGAAAATCAGGAGCCCGTTAAGGTTTCACCCTCACAAAGGTGTGATTCCAAACGTGCGACTCCCAGAAGTTACCATCAACATGGTCAATAAGGGAAAATCTCCGATTGTTTCAAGTGGTTCCAACCCTAATTTCTCTCCAGGAAGAAGAGTTGGTTCGGGAATAACCCAACAAATATCTCAGCTTCAGCTAGAAACCGTTGAACATAATGATTACCAAGCTGTCCATGAAGGAATATATTCCGATGACGAACTCTCGGATTCTTATTCCGCAATTGCCTCTGACGATACAACGTCTAGCATAGGACAAGCTCGGGAAGTGTTCATGGTCAACACCGAGCAAATAGCCAAAATCATTGAGGATGCTCTAGCCAAGCAGAAAGAAGCATTCAAAATCAAAATGGAAATGGCTATGCAGGAGATGAGACAAATGCACGACCAACACATCTGAGCCGTCGCAACACTACTAACCAAACATGTAGCGATTCAGATGTGGATGAACACAACGCTGGGGGTGGTCCCACTAAGGACAATAATACTGGGGTTGGTACCACCAAAGATGACAATGCTGGGGGTGGCCTTGTTATTCCTTTCAGGAATTGTCCAAAACAGGATATAGATGAGGACAAAAAGATGAAGGATCTCGAGAGCAAAATTGATGCCCTGATGTCTGCTCAAGAGGTAAAGAAGACCGGCATTCTGTGTCCTTACCCGAAAGAGTGGGATTCGATGCCGTATCCGGCGAAGTTCAACCTGATCAACTTCACGCCGTTCGACGGGAAGGGTTCCCCCACTTAGCACTTGATCTATTTCAAGTCCCATTTGGGAGCGATCTCTGGTAACGAGCCTCTGATGGTCCGGTCATTTGTTGGCACCCTTTGCGGGCCCGCCTTCGATTAGCACCGCCGCCTCAAGCCCGGAAGCATCAACAGCTGGGAGCACCTGGAAAGCATGTTCCTCGCTCATTTCTTCGATGATGACGCCGAAGTGTCGATCATGACACTCTTCGATGAGAAACAAAAAGATGGAGAGTCGGTGGATACCTTCATCAAACGCTTTCGCAATCAGGCAATGAACTGCAAGGATCCCGTCACGGAGGAATTTGTCTTGAAAACCTATCATAATAACTTATCCGTTAACATCTTGGACGTTATGGGAGTAGAGCCGCTCAATACCTGGAAAGAGTTGAAGGTGCGCGGAGAACAGGCCGAACGCTTCCTCAGAAGGAGGAAGGTCGAAAGAAACCAACCGATGACTAACCCTCTGAATCCGGGTCTCGTTTCCCATAATGAAGGGAGGGCGCCTACAACAGTTGTTGACGTTAATCAGACGTCGCAACAGCAGTCCCGAAGACAGCAGAATAGTTCGGATCCGAGGCTCCAAAAAGAGTACTCATTCAAGGACGAAGACGTTCCAGCCATCTTCGAGACCCTTCTTGAAAACAACAAGATCAAGCTGCCGCCCATCACAAATCAGGAGGAAGCTGACAATACTACAGATCCGAAGTACCGTGCGTACCACAGGAGGATCTTTCATCCCACCAATGCTTGCTTTACTTTAAAGAATAGCATCCAAACCTTGGTTGAAGCCGGCGTCATAACGCTAGGATAAGCCAAATAAGAACGGCAATACTCCGAAGAGTATACGAGTATAAACTGCTTCTCAACACTCCGAAGAGTATACGAGTATAAACTGCTTCTCAACACTCCGAAGAGTATACGAGTATAAACTGCTTCTCAATACTCCGAAGAGTATACGAGTATAAACTGCTTCTCAACACTCCGAAGAGTATACGAGTATAAACTGCTTCTCAACACTCCGAAGAGTATACGAGTATAAACTGCTTCTCAACACTCCGAAGAGTATACGAGTATAAACTGCTTCTCAACACTCCGAAGAGTATACGAGTATAAACTGCTTCTCAACACTCCGAAGAGTATACGAGTATAAACTGCTTCTCAACACTCCGAAGAGTATACGAGTATAAACTGCTTCTCAACACTCCGAAGAGTATACGAGTATAAACTGCTTCTCAACACTCCGAAGAGTATACGAGTATAAACTGCTTCTCAACACTCCGAAGAGTATACGAGTATAAACTTCCTATAGTTAGGGCCACAACCAAAGTCCCCTCTCGATTCCTTCCATGAATGAGAGGTCCACTTTCAATTGAGCAATCAAACCTATAAAAGTTAGGATTGTCTCCAACTTTACTTAGTCAAACCTGCAGATAGTTAGAACTAAGATTGAGTTATCCTTTTCGATAAATGAAAGACTTTCATCTTTTCCTTTTTCCACCAAACCTATAAAAGTTAGGGTCGAAATTGGGCTTTCTCCTCAATAAATGAGGGACTCTTTTTGGATCGAATGACCAATCCTATAAAAGTTAGGGTCGTTTGAATCTTTCCGATTCTCGGAGTGGAGATCCCACTCTTAGTTTCATCATTTCGGATTCTGGGGGTGGAGATCCCACCTTGAGTTTCCTTTCTAGCTGTAGATAGAATATAAAATTCTTCCTCATCAGTGCCGGGAGATAGAATATAAAATTCTTCCTCTTCCATTTTCTAGTCCATCTTTACCCTGAGAAAAGACACAATTCCCAACTTCCAATCCGTACACTTTGTGCACGGAGAATTTTATCTCAACTCCTAAATAGAGATAAGCCTACGCCTAACATGCGTTGCCGGTTTAGTCTTTCACCGATTGAAAAAGACACCAGAATCCAGTCTGGGGAATTTTATCCCGAAGCCTAAGCAGGGATAAGCCAACGCCTAACACGCGTTGCCGGTTTAGTCTTTCACCGATTGAAAAAAGACACCAGAATTTAGTCTGGGGCATTTTATCCCGAAGCCTAAGTAGGGATAAGTCAACGCTCGGTTTAGTCTTTCACCGATTGAAAAAGACACCAGAGTACAATTCTGGGGACTTTCATCCCGAATCCTAAGTAGGGATGAGTCAACGCCTAATACGCGTTGCCGGATGCTATATTCCCGTAAGAAATGGCGAAGTCTATGTATTCAAAATCATAGCATTAAGTCTAAGAGAAGCAATTCTCTTAGTACAACGTTACATGTGAAACGAGTTTTAATAATTCACATGCTAGCCCGATTCAAACGGTAATCGGTAAAGGCACGTCAAACCCTTTGATGGCTAGGGGTTTGCCAAAAATCCCAAAGTTTATGTCTAACACGCATTGCCGGTTAGTCTTTGACCGTAAAAAGGACACAAGACCACATATTCAATATTGTGACAGGTTGTTATTAATAACACCATAATCCGTGCCTCACACGCATGAGGAATTTTATCCCGAAGCCTAAGCAGGGATAAGCCAACGCCTAACACGCGTTGCCGGTTTAGTCTTTTACCGATTGAAGAAGACACCAGAATCCGAGTCTGGGGACTTTTATCCTGAATCCTAAGTAAGGATAAGTCAGCGCCTAACACGCATTGCCGGGTAGTCTGTTCCCGTAACAATGGCGAAGTCTACATATTCGAAGTCGTAGCATCAAGTCTAAGGGAGTTCATTCCTTTAGCACAACGTCACATGCGGAACGGGCTTAAAACAATCCGCATGTAAGCCCGATTCAAACGGTAATCGGTAAGAGCACGTCAAATCCGTTGAGGGCTGAGGATTTGCCAAAAATCCTAAGTCAACGTCTGATACACGTCGCTGTTTAGTCTTTTCACAGGAGAAAGACGAAGTCTACGTATTCAATATCGTAGCACTAAAAGGGTTAACTATTTTAGCTTAACATCACATGTGGAACGGACTTAAACAATCCGCATGCTAGCCTGACTCAAACGGTAGTCGGTAAAGGCTAATCAAATCCGTTGAAGGCTGGGGATTAGCCAAAAATCCTAAAGTCAACGCCTAACACGCGTCGCCGGGTAGTCTATTCCCGTGAGAAAGACGAAGTCTACGTATTCAATATCGTAGCACTAAAAGAGGTTAACGCCAGTCAACGCGTTGCGATCAAAAAGTCAACGCGAGTCAATATATCATGACGGAGATAGTCAGTTCAAAGTCAACTCGATGACACGAGCCAAACTCAACTCATCGGTTTTAGATTTGAGACTTCGACGACGGCCAGACGATAAGCGCAGCGCCGGAAGGATTTCAGCTATTCGTCAAAGCATCGAATAGACTGAAAATCAAAGGAGTCAAGAATTGAAGCTAACTACAGGTCCATTATGCCGACCGAAGGCTAGGCCAATCATATCCAAAGTATTCCAGTCTCTTCTACAAAAGAAACGAGTCTGGAACTCTTTGGAGGGGGTATCTGTAGGCATCGAAAATTGCCTATAGGTCTCCGCGAACGGCTCAGTGCTAAGAAAAAATGATGAATGTCATAATCCAAGTCACAGGAGCTTGATTGATGTTGACAAACACATAAAGTTGGTTGACGAACTATGTGAAGCAACGGAGTTTCAGAATAATGAGGATACGAACGGATCGGGAGCCCCGTGTCACTTAAAAAAGACGAAATATCCTTCGTGTCTCATTTATTCCACAGATGATCTAATCATTGGAGCTTATAGAACTCCTCATCGGCTTTCCAACGCACTTTGAATCGCTTAAATCTGAGTTCGGATGAAAACGTTATGACGAAAATGGACAAGTGTGTAAAACAAAATGTCTCAGCCCGAGCCGAGACACCCAAGGGTGTCTCGGAACTTGTGTAGCTATTTTGACCATGATTCGTTTTGAATATGAAGAAACTCAAAACGGGAAAATTATAGATATTTTTGTCAACTTTCTAATCCATCTGGAATCAGGTCATTTGGAGGTCATATGAGGAAGTTATGCCTAAAATAGCGCCGAGACACCCAAAGGTGTCCCGGACCTGGCAGAGACACCCAAAGGTGTCTCGGAACTTGTGGACCTGTTTTACCTATGATTCGTTTTGAATCTGAAGACACTCAAAACAGGAAAGTTTTAGATATTTTTGTCAACTTTCCAACCCATCTAGAATCAGGTCATTTGGAAGTCATATGAGGAAGTTATGCCAAAAGTAGCGCCGAGACACCCAAATGTGTCTCGGACCTGGCCGAGACACCCAAAGGTGTCTCGGAACTTGTGGAGCTGTTTTTATTATGATTCGTTTTGAATCGGAAGAAAATCAAAACAGGAAAGTTATAGATATTTTGTCAACTTTCCAACCCATCTAGAATCAGGTCATTTGGAGGTCATATGAGGAAGTTATGTCTAAAATAGCGCCGAGACACCTAAAGGTGTCTCGGACCTGGCCGAGACACCCAAAGGTGTCTCGGAACTTATGGAGCTATTTTGACCATGATCCCGTTAGAATCTGAAGAAACTCAAAACATGAAAGTTGTAGATCTCTTTGTCATATTTCCAACACATCCTGAATCATTCAAATCCGAGTTCAGATGAAAGAATTAGAGCCAAAATACTAAATAGGGTACAGACTGTCTCGCACTTGGGACGTGTTTTTGACGGTTTTCGACCAGTTTTAACCGCTCCGTTATCCCCTCAAGCCTATAAATACAAGCCTTAGGCCTCATTTTTTGAAGATCTGGAATTCTCGTGCCTCGGCGAAGCCCTGCCGGATTGAAGACTTAAAGTGCACAGATTTCAAGAGAGGAGGAGGAGAGATCGGATCTAGTTCTTTAATGCAAGAGAGTTCTTCGTCAGATCTACATCACCCGCACCCAATCCTTAGTATTATCCCGTTGTGGTAATACTAAGAAGAGCAAATATCTTACTTTTATCGAGATAGGCGCTACAGTTTTCTCGATCCCTTCGCGGATAGACAAAGCTCTGCCCAATTTTTCAGCAATCAGATCTGATCGACGGTGGTCCACGGATAAACCCCGGCACAGGCAAAGACACCCACGCAAGCAGAAGACCGATAAATGATCTCTGCGTTTGTTTGATAAAGTTGTAAACTTTTTATTTTCATTGTGTAAGGAGATCTTATAAAAAGATTGACTTTTTATTTTATTCGAGTTTATTGTAACGACTAAAGTTGTAATAGATTCGATAACAATGGAAACATCAACTTTCACCGCAAACAAACTCTCCTCGCAAATCCAGGAAGGTTCGCTGGTCTTCGGATTTAAAGACCCAAGAAGATCTCCCCGCCACTGCTGCACTCGTGGCTCACAATGCCCCGTCGGCATCTAACGAGACTAAAACCGCATATCTGAACCCCTTAAGCAAGGGGTTGACTGCTGATTACGTGCCCACTCTATCAAAGAGAGCACGTCAGAGATGGACGCTAGTTGGCCAAAGCCTTGGAGCCAGTTGATGGAATTCGCTATGAAGCGGATTTGAAGGCCAGGATGAGCCAAGTGCCGCAATAGCGGGCATCCAACTCCTCCAAGTCAATGACGAATGAATGGGTTCACGTCAAAAGGACGCATTCAACCCTTGAAGAACGGATCTAGAAACGTCGCGCGTTACTCACGCATGCGCGAGTTCTCATGTAGGAAGTGCAGAAATTGAAACAAGAAGAGGTGGTCAAGAAGCCACTAAGATCACGCCAAGTATGGAGGCCAAAGTCCAAAACAGCGTAAAAAACAACCTAAACGGCGCCTGAAGGCGTCGAAAAACAGAAGAAACCACCTGCTGGCTCGGTCAGAACCCGACCACCAAATGGTGGCTCAGCCAGAACCGAGCCACCAAATGGTGGCTCGGCCAAGGCCGAGCCACCAAAGGAACTACAAGTCCCAGAAAATCAAAAAAGTCAGGAAATATACAAGTTCGGCTCAAAGCCAGTTCACCAGAAGGTGACTCGGCGGCCGAACCACCAAATGGTGGCTCGGCCAAAACCGAGCCACCAAAGGGTGGCTCTCGCAAAAATCAGCCTGGTTTGGTTCGTTTCGCTATTGGTTCACTTCCTGCAGTCCCGTCCGAGTCTTCAACAGCCCCTATTACTGTCCCGACAAATCAAGCATATCTGGTGGAGCCCCACGGTAGTATAGACTTATCCTGATTTAAGATGAAGATCACGGATCGCCTCGGACCATCGCATGCGGGTCGAGGCAAAGCCCTGGTTAAAGAGCGCTTGGGACCATTGAATGAATCTCGAGCGGTTTATCAGGTTGGGGGTCGTAATCGTCCTCCTAAACAGTGGAAAGAGCGCATGATGGGAAAATCCCTATAATTGACTACATTGGGTTGCGTGTCAAAGTCCAGGAGCCCGTTGAAGTCCTACGCTCATGAAAACATAGCCTCGAATGTGTGACTCCTGAAGACGCTAACAAAGCGTCGAGTCCCCAGAGGGAAGCATATTCGTCTGATAATGACGTTATACCTGGGGAGTCATGCCAACACATGATGGGTTGCTCCGGTCATCAGATCGATGAGTTTTACTATCGAGCCGGGGGTACGAACAAGTTCCGGAAAAGAAATACTCGAGAAATGGATTCTCATTGTCCGTGAGCCAAGATCATCAAGGCAGTGTTGTCAGAATGCTGCTGTCCCAAGACTGTCCCAGAGAGAGTTTCAATGTTTAAAAGGATCTCCACCGGAACGTCCAAGTCCAAGCCAAGGCGTTTTCACAGAAAGAAATCAGTAGCTCAGAATGATAAATTTCCAGAAGTGTCTGTCAATATGACCGGTAAAGGAAGATCGACATGACACTTTAGTCTCGACCAGTTTTCAAAAGTATCCCAGCGTATAACTCGATTACGATCGGGGACCAGTAGATGAAAGGATTACTAGAGAATGCAAAAGGGACTACCCTCAGATGACGAAACGCCAGATGCTTTCTCAGATGCTTGTTTAGCAATGACTTCTGATGATACAACATCAAGTGCAGGGCAGTCTTGTGAGTCACTCATGATTAACGCCGAGCAGATGGCTAAAATTCTCGAGGACGCCCTGGCTAAGCAGAAAGAAAATTTTAAGTTTGAAATGGAAATAGCTATGTAGCAGATGAGGGAAATACATGACCAACAAATCGTGGCACTAACAAATCTGTAAGGAGAGTCCAGCCGTCACAAATCAGCAAGGAAAGTCCAGCCATCACAATAATCCCAACCAAATTGATAGTGATCGAGAAGCGGAAGAGAATGTCAATATGGACATTCCTCCCGTTGACAACAATGCTGGGGGTGGTCCCTCGGATGATAACAATACAAAGGAGGACCACGTCAATTCTCCCCGGAGTCGCTCGAAAAAAATACAAGCGAGGATAAGAAGATGAGGGACTTGGAGAGCAAAATCAATGCGCTGATGAGCACTCAGGAAGTAAAGAAATCCGGAATTCCGTGTCCATACCCGAGAGAGTGTGAATCAATCCTGTATCCAGCAAAGTTTAATTTGATCAACTTCACACCGTTTGACAGAAAGAGTTCCCCCACTTAGCACTTAATATACTTTAAGTCTCATTTGGGAATAATCTTCGGCAATGAGCCATTGATGGTACGGTCATTCGTTAGCACTCTTCACGAAGCAGCCTTCGATTGATATCGCTATCTTAAGCCGGGGAGTATTAGTAGTTGGGATGACATAGAAGACATGTTTCTCACAAATTTCTTCGATGATGATACCGAGGTTTCAATCGGAATGTTATTCGATAAGAAACAGAAGGATAGAGAGTTAGTGGAGAACTTTGTCAAACGATTCTGGAACAAGGTAACGAATTGTCGAGATCCGATCAGCGAAGACTTCATCATTGAAACTTGTCATAATAATCTTTCGTTAGATATCCTTGAAGTCATGGGAATGGCGCCATCCAAGACCTAGAGAGATTTGAAAGTATGAGGAGAATGAGCCGAACGCTTCCTCAAAAGGAATAAGGCTGAAAGGGGTCAGACCGTGATTAATACCCCGCAGAAGAATTTTGTTCCCCGGGGTAAAGGAAAGGCACAAGCAAATGCAGTCGACGCGAACCAAATGTTCGAGCTGCAAGCGCAACCACAATAGCAATAGCAATAGCCAAAGGCGTCTCAGCAGTCACAGTGGCAACGTCAACCTCAAAAGTAGAAAGCTTCGGAACCGAAATTCTCGAAGATGTACTCTTTTAAAGAAGACGAAGTCCCCAGTATTTTCGAATACCTCATAGAGAACAATAAGATTAAGTTGTCTCCGATCCAAGATTAGAAAGACGCTAAAAGGGTTAATGACCCAAAATACTGCGCGTTCCACAGAGCAGTTGACCACCCTACCAAGTCGTGTTACGCGCTTAAAGATAAAATCCAGGCCTTGATCAACATTGGGGTCATTACTATGAAACAGTCTAAGGAGAAGAAGGTGGGTGCGAATGTAGTGTTGATCAGCTTCGGGTCTATTCCTTTGGATTGCTTTCAGCCTGAGACCATAACGAACATAGCGGTGAAGACCGACAACGACGATCCTCACAAACAACGCCAGAAAGGACTTATACTACACACAACCCAAATGGTGAGATTCTTTGGGTTCATCCCGATCTGATTGAAGATGAACAGTGGGTCGGATCGTCATCCAAGAAGAAATCAAAAGGCAAAGAAAAGTTCTGATGCGGAGCCTCTGCCATTCCAGGAGAAGATGACGAAAGAATCCCTACTTTCCTGCTCTCTGAAGATGAACAAGAGGTCTTTTTAACCAACGAAGAACCAGTCTTTACAACCCGGAGTGGAAATGAATATCATTTCAAATATCCGGATGCCTCCGAGCAGTTAGCTAAGCATGAGGTAACCAAAATCATTTCCTCCAAGACATTAGCAGAAATGGGAGTGGTCACAACTCCCCCAGCACCCGTAGTTGCGGAGAAGACTCAACAAAAGGGGAAAGACCCCTTATACCAAGAGGTTCGGAACCCGAAGTAGTCTCTATTCAATCAACCGATTGGAAGAGATAAACCAGGGACTCCGCATCGCTTCGACATTATGGTGCAATTAGCTAATATACCAGCCAGATTAACCTTATATGAGCTGCTGCGTCTTTCGAAAGACACAGGGAAGCACTACAAGAAGCCTTGGCCAACTCTGATGTTTTCCTGACTCAGATCAAACCATCTCCTGAAGAACCAGAGCCGCCAGTCCAACATTGTAACCTCGCGACACACCACTTTTCCTGCATTTCCTTCACTAAAGAGGACATGAAAACAAAGAATTTAAAGAATGACCGGCCCTTATACTTCACTGGGCACATTGGCTCCAGCATTGTCAATCGGATCCAAGTCGATCCGGGTTTCGCTATCAGCATCATGCCACTCCAGTTGATGTATAGTCTCGAAATACTGGCTAGTAAGCTAGCCTCCACGGGCACTACGATCTATGGATTTAACACCAATGGGTCCAGACCATTGGGTAAAATTCGAGTAAAGTGCAGATCGGAGATTTGAAGTCGGAAGTCACATGTTATGTGATCGACGCAGAGACTTCTTATAACTTACTGTTGGGTCGATCATGGACTTACTGTTGGGTCGATCACATGTTATGAAGTCAAGACGGTGGTTGCGGATAAGCAACCGTTTAAGGGGTTAGAAAATTATTTTACTAACTCCCTTCTTTACGGTGCTGAATCCGATACTGAACCATCGGCCTAAGGTACGGACAGCGGAGAAGAAGCTAATACCGAAGCTGGGTTTGATTACGACGGTGGTTTTGTACTTAATAACATTGTACCCATTGTAATCAATCTTGACGATGGAGAGTCATCAGATAGTAGTTGTAATTGGCAACTTATCGAAGAAGTAGCAATAAATGATGATTTAGAGTACTCGTTGTGTCTTGATAACATTATGAAAGAGTTATATGACGATCCTAACTTATATGTACCACTTCAATCATCTTGCATGATGAAAAAGCATGTTCATGATTCGTTCGGAACAACACTTGTCATTCCCGCAAAGGCAGGGGGTGAGAAGGAAGTCATTTATGGAAAAGGGAAGGAATTTTCGATACCAGACCACTTCTTGGAAGAAGATGACAATGACGATAAACCTGCCCCTCATTTGTTCAGATATGACACATAAGCGCATAATCTCATGGAGAGATACAGATATGACTTCGCACTCAGAGAAGGTCTTTGTTTTGGTCGAGGTCTACGAGTTCCACCTCGTATGACTTATGTACCAAAAGGAAAACCCGATAATTATTATAGCTACAGAAGATGTTTAGGCTATGTCTCCTCGTCCGACGACGAATGTTGCTAGCAGGTCATTGATCAAATAGGTAACAAGGGTAAAGGCGGATATTCTTCCGATTCTTCAGACTAGGACTCCGACGCTAGTCTTGGGGAAACGTTTAAAAGACAAATATCGAACATGGCTACGGTCGATCCTGCCACTATAGAAGAAGATGACGAAATGCCAACTTGGGAAGATCCTTGGGTTCATCACCTGAATATGCAGTATGGTGATAGATTTAAACAAAGGGAACCCCCTACCGAGGACCAAGTAATCCAGGTGAATATGGGTGACGAAGATAATCCGAAGCCAATATTCGTTAGCGATAGCCTCCCGCTAAATAAGAAAGAAGAGCTAATTGTCCTCATTAGGGAGTATATTGATGTTTTTGCTTGAAATTATGAGGATATGCCAGGACTCGATCCGAATGTGGCCGTGCATCGCCTCAATATTAAGCCGGATGTTAAACCTGTTAAACAACAGCAAAGACGGTTTCGTCCGCAAATTATGGAGGAGATCGAGTCCGAAGTTGAAAAGCTTATCGACTCGGGTTTCGTCAGGGAGCAACACCCTGAATGGCTTACCAATATTCTCCCAGTCCTTAAGAAGAATGAGAAAATCAGAATCTGTATCGACTTCAGAGATCTTAACATTGCCTGCCCGAAGGATGGCTTCCCGCTTCTCATCACGGATGTTATCATCGATAATACATGTGGGTTTGAGAGAATGTCCTTCATGGACGGATTTTTTAGTTACAATAAAATAAAGATGCACTCAGATGATGAAAAACATACTGTGTTTAGAACACCCCTTGGTGTTTTCTGCTACACTGTTATGCCATTCGGTTTAAAAAATACAGGTGCCACATATCAGAGAGCTATGTCAAAAATTTTCCAGGAGCATCTCCGGAAGACTGTCGAATGCTACGTGGATTACCTAGTCGTGAAAAGTCGTGGCAAGAATGATCATATCAAAGACCTAAAGATGATGTTCGACCTGATGCGGAATCATCAATTAAAGATGAATCCTACCAAATCTTTCCTCGGAATGTCCAGCGGCAAATTCCTTGGATTCGTCGTCACCACCAGATGAATCCTACCAAATCTTTCCTCGGAATGTCCAGCGGCAAATTCCTTGGATTCGTCGTCACCACCAAAGGTATTCACATCGATATCTTTCCTCGGAATGTCCAGCGGCAAATTCCTTGGATTCGTCGTCACCACCAAAGGTATTCACATCGATCCGGATAAAGTGAAGGCAATTAACGAGTTGCAACCCCTGAGAAACCTTAAGGAACTCAGAGGATTACAAGGACGGTTGGCTTATATCCGTCGGTTCATCTTAAATCTTTTGGGAAAATGTCAACCATTCTCCAGGCTCACAAAGAAGGGGGTATCATTTATATGGGACGACACTTGTCAAAAAGCGTTCGAAAATATTAATGAATATCTCTCGAAACCCCCTGTACTTATTGCACCAAAATCGGGTAAACCATTTTTAATTTATGTTAAGGCGACGAGCCACTCGTTAAGTGCATCCTACATGGGATTTTACCAGAAGACGTGTAGGAAAGAGACTCAATCCGATGGAGAGCATAGAGATTCTACTATAATACAGAGAGTCGAACGTTATATCGTCGGGGGTATGATGGTTTACTATTACGCTGCCTATCGACTAAAGAAGTGGAAGAGGTCATTAGGGAGACATATGAAGGAGTTTGTGGTGCACACCAACCTGGTTCCAAACTTTATGACCATATCAGAAGGATGTGATACTTTTGGCCAACCATGATCAAAGACGCAATGGCGTACGCCAGGAAGTGTTATGCGTGTCAAGTGCACGCGAATTATATGCACCAACCCCCGGAGCATTTACACCCTTCAGCCACATCGTGGCCTTTTGAGACTTGGGGAATGGACATTGTTGGTTCTATTTTTCCCCCATCGATCAAAGACGACCGATTCATCTTGACGATTACCGATTACTTCTCCAAGTGGGCTGAAGCGATTCCGCTCAAAGAAGTGAAGACGAACAACGCCGTTGTATTCATTAAGCACCATATTATCTACCAGTATAGTGTCCCAAGACGAATTATACATGACAATGGTCCTTAGTTCGTCAGCAATACCTTCATCAAGTTTTGCGAGAAGTTCAAAATTTAAGACGTCTCGTCGACAACTTACAATCCCACAATAAATGGATTGGCTGAAGCATTTAATAAAACTATCATAAAACTTTTGTCAAAACTTGTGAAGACCAATAAACGAGATTGGAATGATAAACTCGGCGAAGCTCTATGGGCCTACCGTACCACAGTTAGCACGCCTACTCGTACAACCCCATATTCTCTGGTATACGGGTGTAAAGCAATCCTTCCATTGGAAATCCAAATTCCATCTCTTCGAATTGCTCTCACAACCCAGATGATGACCGAAGAACGACATTAGAAACAGCTCGAAGAACTAGAGATGCTCAACGAGAAGCGCTTGGAAGCTCAACAGCAGATTGAGTTCTACCAAGCCAGAATTTTTCAAGACTTTGATAAAAAGGTTCGACAACGAAGTTTTAAAGAAGGAGACTTGGTCTTAGCAGTCCGACGGTCGATGATCCTTAATTCCAAGAAGAAAGACAAGTTCAAACCTAAATAGGAAGGACCATTTGTGGTAGAGATAGTCTATTCAAATGGCGCATATCACCTTATTACTAAGGAAGGCGTCCGGCTTATGATGCCAATAAACGGCAAGTTCCTAAAAAAGTACTACCCTTAGTACATTCAGGATAACTCATGTATCGGGAAGTTCCCGGAAGAATACTATGTGTGGTATTCTTAGGGATAACCCAGTTACTATAAAAGCAATAAATAAGAAATCCATACTTAGACTCTGAATGTCTTCATAGTTGGAGCATATCTTATTGTTGATATCGAATTCACCAACTCTTATGAATTCTTTTGCTGAGACGAGATTCAACCATTTTAACAGATCAATCTTTCCTCACAAAATCCCTCACTGATCAAATCAATTGACGATGGGTCCACCAAATTCCTATCTGCCAATTTTGGCAATTTTTAAACTTGACGTGTTAAGTCCTGATCACTTAACATCGAAATCCTCCATGGAGTGGTAGTACAAGTCGGCATTTTGATTGTTATATGTATTCCACTCCCATTGCTTTTAGGTCAAACCTATAAAAGTTAGGGCCAAAGCCAGAATCCCCTCTCGATTCCTTCCATAAACGAGAGGTCCACTTTCAATCAAACCTATAAAAGTTAGGATTGCCTCCAACCCACTCGGTCAAACCTATAAAAGTTTGGACCGAAGTCCGAATCCTACTTCGATAAAGGAAGAACTCTTTCTAGTTTAAGCAACCAATCCTATAAAAGTTAGGGTTGTTTGAACCTTTCCGATTCTCGGAGTGGAGATCCCACTCTTAGTTTCACCTTTTCGGATTCTGGGGATAGAGATCCTACCTAGGGCATCCTTTGTAACTTGAGATAGAATATAAAATTCTTCCTCTTCAGTTTGAGAGATAGAATATAAAATTCTTCCTCTTCCACTGGGGGTTCCTCTTTATCCTAAAAGAAGACCTGAAGATAGGATATAAAATTCTTCCTTTTTAATCTTGAAAGATAGAATATAAAATTCTTCCTCTCTAATACCAGGTTTGTCTTTACCATTAGAAAAGACACAATTCTCAAATCCAAATCCGTGCACTTTATGTACGGGGAATTTTATCCCGAAGCCTAAGAAGGGATAAGTCAGCGCCTAATACGTGTTTCCAGGTAGTCTATTCCCGTGATAAGGACAAAGTCTTTGCATTCGAAGTCATAGCATTAAGTCTAAAAGAATTAACTCTCTTAGTACAACGTCACATGTGAAACGGGTTCTAATAATTCACATGCTAGCCCGATTCAAACGGTAGTCGGTAAAGGCGTATCAAATCCATTGATGGCTGGTGATTTACCAAAAATCTTAAGTATACGTCTAATACACGTCACCGGTTTAGTCTTTCTTAGATTAAAAAAAGACACCAGAATCTGAGTCTGGGGAATTTTATCCCGAAGCCTAAAAAGAGTAAGTCAGCGCCTAACACGCGTTGCCAAGTAGTCTACTCCTATGAGAGAGACAAAGTCTACATATTCAATATTATAGCACTAAGAGAGTTAACTCTCTTAGCATAACGTTACATGCGGAACGGATTTAGACAATCCGTATGCTAGTCCGATTCAAATGGTAATCGGTAAAGGCTCATCAAATCCGTTGATGGCTGAGGGTTTGATAAAAATCTTATAAGTATTATGGTCGTTTATTCCGAACAGAATGAGACATCATGAGCGAAAAGGAAACATTTTCTATTAATGAAATTTGAGTTGGTGGATACAAGAGTTACAATCAGTCTACTTCGATCTTATGACTACGTACTTGTTGCTCTAACTTAGACAACTCCTTCGTATAAGCTTGTTCGAGCTCACCCTGCAATGTAACCTTCATAGACTCCTCATTAGCAGCTAACATCTTCGTAGCCTCTTCTTTCGCTTTGATCAGCTCCTGTTTCGAAAGTTCTAACTCCTTGGACACTATCTCTCAGCCATGTTCTTCGTCAACTCTGGCCACTTCTAAAATTTCCCAAGCTTCTTCTTCCGCTTGAAGCTCCTGTTTAAGTCGCGTTATTTTGCTGACACTTGACGCAAGGGAAGACTAGATATTGCGCAGAGTTTGTAACTTATCAGTAAGGACAGCTTTCATCTTGTCCACTTTGCTCTGGCGCATTTGGACCTCAGGTCCAACTAATGCCTGCACATCACGGCACGTTTGCAGCCGAGATTCCATCTGGGTAGTTATATATGAAGAAGCACCTGTATCTCAAAACTCTTTAAGTGTCACGCCCCGCTTCCCAAAATACCAGGGAATCGGGACGCGAGCAAGTCCGCGACGTATTAGACTGAGGAGAGATAAGTGCTAGACCCTGTCTTCTCAATCTAATACGCTAAGCGTCAAGAAATACAAACGAAGGCACATGTCCCCGATCATAGTAGCGAGAATATAATAAACAACTCAAAATAGAAAATATACATATCACAACTGAATATCATCCCAGGCATAATATTTGGGTCAACATGCCCTTATACAAGACTATCTAAAAGAAATGCTAGAAAATATAAAATACACGGATCAAATAGAAATGGAAGGTAATACAAAAGAAAACTGATGACCAATAACTGAGCTTCGGTTTCTTCTGCTCCATCTACAGGGCACTCTTGCTGAGAATCCTCTGGCTCATGATGATCTCCCAGCTGAACATGTTCTTCCTCTAAGTCTGACGTACACTAGAGAAAACAGGTGTACGTCAGCGTGCATGGCGCACAGCAAGACCCTACAAAACAAATAGAATGAACGAAAACCAAAGCGAGAGACGATACGATAACAGAAATGACAAGGAAACGTGCAACTGAAAATCCAACAAAATCAACATATAAATTCACTACTAAAACACGATAGACATAAAGCATCCAAAACTGATCAGGTAACGAGATCATGCAGCGAGATCATGCAGCTAGCGAACAGACTAATCATCCAAGTAAAAGGGGCATACACTAGATGGAATTAATACCTAAAAATCTACAACTCGAGACGTAGTACGTCGAGCGAAATAATCCAAACAAGGAAACCCTCATGTATATACCATGTGTCTCGAATTATAAATAATTAAATATTAATCTCGATCTATGTATGAAAAGAACAACATTGGTCTACATCTTAACAAAACTAACAAAGCGTTCCATAAGACACACAAGCACATTATACATATTTTACATGTTATTTGAATTGGAGAAGAATATTTTCATATATATAATCGGATCCCCGTAAACCTGTCCGGGGTCCGCCTTCAAGTCAAGTATTGGCCCTCTGGCCCATGTATATAACACTCACGATATCAAGATAACAGGAAAGCGCTGTGCCCGTTTATATACATGCTATATTCTCTATCCAATTCCCTTTTATAACCCCATGTTATCATATTAGTTACCGTGGAACGACTTCTGTAAAACTATGAAAATAACCGTGACCCACAACACGTCCGATCAAGAGTGACTTCTGTAAAACTATGAAAATAACCGTGACCCACAACACGTCCGATCAAGAGTGCATCGTCTAGTCAATGCTATAATAGTAATAATCAAGGAAACCTCATACCGGGATATCGGTATCGAGGGAACTCGGGACTCCTCACATCGAGATATTGATGTTGAGTGAGTATAGCCATGCTTTGAAGCACGCTTATAAATCATACTTTTAACAGAATTCGTCTTCATGTACAGTCTCTCCTATTATATAACAACTAAGTGATAACACAACAAGCTTCCACACAGCTATTCATGTCAAGCAATCCCACGCAGGTAATAACAATATACATTACAGCTAATCACAATATCGAACAAGTTAAATACTATGTGTATAAATAAGTGTGTCAAATTGTCAGTATCATTGTAATATGTGACAAACAAGGTAACATTCACATATTATAATATAATAAAATCTTTTAAGATATCTATTATTATATTAAATCAAAATAATCCTTTTAATTCTAAACTAATCATTAAAAATCATTAATTTATTATTTCAAAATAATCCTTTACAAAAATAAAATCCTTAAATTTTTTCTCATAATAATTGTTCAAAAATATTTTTTTTCCAAATTAATTCTTTTTAAAAATTGTTTCTCATTATATCAATAATTAATAATTTAAAATCATAAATTTATTTATTTAAAATAAATCCTTTTTACAAAATAATTTCTTTTCTCATCATAATAAATCTAAAATAATTCTTCTTCTCAAAATAAATTCCTTTAAAAATATTTTATAAATTCTCTAAAATAATTATCAAAATAAAAAAATTTAAATTTATATAATTATCCAAAATTGATTCTGCTATCGAAATAAATTCTTTTAAATTTATAATAATTATTCTGAAAATACTATTTATCACACAACTATGATTTAAATCAATATTATTTCATCAAACAACCCACGCAGATAAATATATCGCAATCTAAACGCTACAACTAATCACAATACAATCAAACATATACATATAATTTATAATGAATCTAAAATTCAAATTTGAGCAAGAGGGATCTTGCCTACGAGGCCAAGGGGCCTATGGACGAGACGGTGATTGCCGCTATGGATGCGGTGCGACAGAACTAAAACGGGTGCAGTCCGGTCGGAATTGTTGGTGGCTGCACGTCAGGCGGGAAAGTCATCGGCGACGTCGATGGAGAGGGAGGGGTGCGGCGGGGCGGGGGAGCGCTCGACTCGGCAGCGGACAGCGAGCAGCACGAGCACGGTGGAAGGGGCGAGCGGCGAGAGATGAGGGCTGAATGGAGTCCGGTCAGCGTCGGGGTGCCTCTGAGGTTTGCACGACGGGGAGGCTTGGGCAAGCGGTGAGACGTTTGAGGCCTGGGGCACTGATGAGGTTGGGTCAGTGGTAACAGAGGAGGGAGGACGAGCTTTAGGTTGGTGGCAAAGGGGTGGCTCGGTTGGCGGAGGGAAGGGAGGGAGAGCGCGGTGATGGGCGAGGCTGCAGCGGAAGCGGGGTGTGGCAGAGGTAGGTGGGTTGAGGTGGGTGGAGGAGCTCAGGTCGGGACGAGGAGGACGAGGAGGAGCTTGGTGGTGGTGGGTTGGGGTTCGAGTGGCGGCGGTGAGGTTGGAGAGACTGGTGGAGGCGGCGACGTTCTTGGCTGCGGCGACGTGGCTGGTCGACTGGGCAAGGTTGGTCGGGCGTGAGGGAGATGAGAGATTAATGAGGATGAAAGAGAGAGAGGTGAGAGAGAGTGTGGATGTTAGATTAGTTTGCACATAATTGAATGAAAATATAAATAAATATTATTAAATGTAAAAATCCCTCAAAATCTTTCTTCTCTATTTTGTAGCATTTTAGAAGCCCATGAAGCAAAAGCTTAAAAGAGGAAAAGAATTTGAAAGCCCAAAGCCCATCAAAAAATAATTACAACCATGCATTGGACCGAATTTAGCTTGAAGGCCCAAAGATGAACTCAAAGAATGATGACCGGACTTGCTCAAATAAATGGAGACTTGATTTGCTGCAGAATCTTGCTATGGGCCGGACTTTCATATTTCTGTTTTGAAAATCAAGTTCCATGGACCGAACATTAATTGCTGCAGAAAATCACCAATGGACCAGACTTGATGCTGCAGCTTCGATTTTCTCCATTGGGCCGAACCTTCCTTGATTGCTGCAGCTGGATTTTTAATGGGCTACAGATTTTAATGGACGGGTTGCTGCAAGAGTTGGGGATTTTCATATGTAATGTATCAAATGAAACATGGACCGGACCTGCTGGCTATTGCAGAATTGGATACCCATTGGACCAAGACCGAACTAGGGCTGCAGCTCTTCATTTTTGAAAATCAAATAAAGCTCAAACCAAGACCGGACTGCTGGGATTTTAATGGACCTAACTTAGATGCAAAATCATGAAATGGGCCGGAGACTTGAAAATCAATGAATGAGCCGGAGACTTGCTTTTTCTTTTTGAAAATCAAATGAAGTCTAATGGAATGGACCTGCTGCAAGAGTTGGAAATTTTCAAAATCATATGGATTGGACCATGACCGGACCTGCTGCATGAATGGATTTTGATTTTCTTTTTGAAAATCAATTGGGCCTCCTATGGTTGGGCTAGAGAAGAACAAAAAGCAAATTCAAAGATGAAGATTGCTTTGCTTAGGGCTCAAGACGAATCCAATGGCTCATATTCATTGATGATTACTATAAATAGGGGTAGAGAGTGAGGGGTTAAGGGTGTGAAAAATTTTGTAACTCCTTTTGGAGAGGAGTGCTACTCTTAATTGAGAAGGCCTTCTAAAAATTGTAACTTTAGTTGTAATTAATAATAATAATTTTTCTCCTCTTTAAATTTGTTCTTTCTCCTCTTTGTTGAATGATGAGAATGGAGATGAAGAGCAAATTGAAGGTTTACATTTTTTTTCTCTTTTATTTCTTTTTAGTAATCTCTTTATTATTGCTTATTAGTTAGATTTAAATTCATGCTTGTAGTGTAGATTTATTTTCTTATCTTTTTATTTCTTTTTGCACTTTAATTTGTAGAATAGATTTATTTTCTTGCATTTAATTTTTGTAATATATTTTGTAGTTTAGATTTTTTTTTCTTTGTAGTAGATTTATTTCTTGTTCATAGTTTATGTAATTAGTTATTTTTCTTATTTTTATTTCTTAAAGATGTGAATTTAATTCTTGTAGGAAGTTTAGAATTATATGAAACTAGTCTAATTTTATTTATATTGTATGAATTATTCTCTTGCACTTAAAATGTTTATGTTTAGGATAATCAACTAGAGAACTAATCGGTAGAAGAGGAATTTAATAATCTATGCTTTCCTTAAATGGTTTGATAGGTTATGCTTATGAATTCTAGGATTATTATCATGTTGTTGTTCTTATCATGAATAGTAATTTTAACTTAGATGATAATTTGATAGGTTACACTTTCCTTAAATGGTTTGATAATCTATGCTTAATAAATCTAAGTTGAAATATGATAAAAAGAGAATAGTTTATATTTTGTAATTGAAATTGGTTAGTGGATTATATTCTAGATTTCTTACCTCTTTTGAATCCTTCATCTTAACCTTCTTAAATTTTCTTTTCATTCTTGGTTTATTTCTTGATTTTATTTATTCTTCTTTCTTGTCTTGTGATTTCATTTATTCTTTGATTCTTTCTTCTCTAAAATTCAATTTATTATCTCTTGCACATAAATCAAAACAACCACTCATCACATTCACACTTATTCTTTATTCCTAATTGTCATGCACAAAACATAAGAACCATTTCTAATAATCTCTTAAAATCACCTTCTTCGTGGGATCGATATCTTTTTATACTATAACTTGATAAATTGTGCACTTGCAATTTTGGTACATAATTATGCCGCATCAAGTTTTTGGCACCGTTGCCGGGGAAGGTGCTAAAATAGGATTTTATTAATTTGATTCTTTAACTTGTGTATTTTTCTTGTGAAGGAACCGCTTGGAGCTTGAAAATCTTGGATTGAAGATCAAGAATTTGGAGCTTTGCTTTCGGATAAGTCTTTCTTCTAATTTTCAATTCCACCCTCTTTAGCTAGCTTCACAATTAGAGACAATTAGGATTTTTTAAAAAAAAAAAGATTTTATTTTTGTTGACCATAATAAAATTCATCTTTCACTTGGACATTAACTAACAAGATAATAAATTCAAACATGAGTCATCTTCTCACATTTGATTGTTGTTGACCATAATTAAAAAATATAAAGATTTTTTTTATCATCATTTTTAGTCGCTCTTAATTTCTAGGGTTGCATTTCATATAGTGTAGGAATTCACCAAAGTGATTGTTGCACTTGATTTGGCACACACTTAAAACATTCTTAAAGGCAAAACCCCAATCAAGATAAGGTAAGGGATTTCATCATCCTTTCCTTAGCCCACAAATCACTAATTCCTCACTTCACAAACCCAAGCCTTCTAAAACTCATAAGACGTTGGCCCCTAAGGATTCGAGCTCAATAAGGAACAAGAAATCCTTACGTGAACCGGTTTAAGTTTTCTCAGAATAGTTGGTGTCTAAGGCAATGTTTAGGGGTTGCGTAAAGCGCTCCGCAAGGAAATAGATACTTAATTGATCTTTGATCACGCTCTAGTACTATCCTTATCTGGCTAACTACCTGGGTAAAACTTTGATCTTTTCACTGTAGGAATTTTTGGTTAGGAGCTGGTCTAGTGGAGTTAGGCTAAACCCTAGAGTTAGAGTTGACTGAAAAGTGATTGCCTTGATTTGTTTTAGTTAGGATTTTTTTTTCTTTTTCTTTATCTTCTCATATAAAAAAAAACTAATTTTCTTTCTTTTTTTCCTTAAAAAAAAATTTGTTTTGGTGTATGCAAATTTGGGTTCGGGATAATTTTCATCGCTTAATCCGTGTTGAACCAATCCAAGAAATAGCAAATCAACCAATTCTTCAGGATATGTGTTACCCCACCAGAAATGCAATTCCATCTTGCATAAGACTTCCCGAAGTAAATAGAGCAAATTTCGAGCTTAGACCGTATTTCATAAACATGCTTCCCAAATTCCTAGGTAATGAAACAGAAGATGCATATATATTTATCTCGAAATTTGAGGAAGTATGTATTATGATTAAATGAGGGAATTAACTGAAGATGCGATTAAGCTTAGATTTATTCCATTTGCTCTTAAGGACAAAGCTAAAAAATGGCTGTACAGCTTACCAACAAATTCCATCTCAACTTGGGAGGAATTTGTCACCGTTTTTCTCAAGAAATTTTTCCCTATTCACAAAACGGTAAAGCTTAGGAACAACATTCAGAATTTTAAAATTGTCCAGGGAGAGCCATTCTGGAAATACTTTGACCGATTTAAAGATCTTTTAATCCAATATCCTCATCACGGTCTAGAAAAATGGTGACTGTGCCAAGTCATATAAGAAGGATTGGACTATTCTTCAAAAACATATTTAGAATCGATGTGTCAGGGAGATTTTATGAGAAAAAACGGAAGGATTGGACTATTCTTCAAAAACATATTTAGAATCGATGTGTCAGGGAGATTTTATGAGAAAAAACGCAGATGAAGCTTGGGAATTTCTAGAGAGTTTATCCGAGAAAACAATGCAGTGGGAAAACTGTGATGACAGGGTTTCATCTGTTCCCCAGTCTAAGTCTAGTGGTTTTTCCCTGGAGTCAAACATAGCTTCTGAAGCAAAGATGGCGACGATTATGCGGATGTTAGAAGCCTTAGAAGTTAAGGAACGAGCTCTGGCTCAAATCAATCATATTTCTGCCCCGGGATGTCATAACTGTCAGTCTTCTACCCATGTTTCAGAGGAATGCCCTCTCCTAGGAAACAACCACGCTTTAGAACAGATGAATGCTGCATTCCAGCGCCCTAGAAATGATCCATTTTCTCCAACCTACAATCCAGGTTGGAGAAATCATCCTAATTTTGCTTGGAACCAAGGAAATTCTCATGGGAACCAAAACTTCATTCCTACGTCGAACCAACAATTCCCTAGGGGAAACACTGCCCTGTTCAATACACCGAACAATTTTTCTAACCCACCTTTTCCAAACCAACATCCTAATCCTCACCAGCCTACAAATCAATCAAATTCCGATCATGACAAACATTTGAGTGTCTTAGAAAAGGGTTTAGAAGCTATGATCAAAGCTTCTACACAAACTACCAACATGTTGACCCAATCATCCACCACTCTAAATTCATTCATGCAAACAACCGGCCAAGTGCTCAACTCGAACACACAAGCCATAGCCCGGTTAGAAACCCAACTTGGGCAATTAGCCGCTGCCGTGAGTGAGAGAGAAAAAAGAAAATTTCCAAGTCAACCTGTTGCAAACCCTAAAGACACTGGATCCAGTTCCAACAATCCAGCTCAATTGAATGCAATTCACACTCAGAGATTAGGAAAACAAGTAGACAATCAAGTTAGAATGCCACCGGATCAAACCCCTTCTCCTATCCAACACACTCATTCCGATGAAGCAATTCCTTCCGATGACCAAAATGCTGAACTTGAGATTGAGCCTGATCTAGATAGGTATAGGCCCGTTGCCCCCTTTCCAGATAGACTCAAACCTAGGAAAAACTCCCCGCAGGTTGAGAAAATCCTAGAAATGTTTAAACAGGTCAAGATCAACATCCCTCTCCTAGATGCAGTCGAACAAATTCTCTCTTATGCAAAGTTCTTGAAGGACTTATGCACTAAGAAAAGAACCATCAACGTCCCCAAGAAAGTCTTCTTAGCTGCCAACCTCAGTGAAATTTTTTCAAAACCCATACCGTTGAAATATAAGGACCCTGGTTGTCCCACAATTCCTTGCGTCATAGGTAACACTCACATTGATAAGGCACTTCTAGACTTGGGAGCCAGCGTCAACCTCCTTCCTTATTCAGTCTATCAACAGCTAGGTGTAGGAGAACTTAAACCTACAAGATGCACTCTACAGTTAGCTGATAGATCTGTAAAAATTCCCAAAGGAGAGGTAGAGGATGTTCTGATCAAAGTTGGAGAGTTCATTTTCCCTGTTGATTTTATTGTCTTGGAAACGCAGCCCGTTTCTAATCTCAAAAGTCAAATCCCCGTCATTCTAGGAAGACCGTTCTTAGCCACCTCAAATGCTTTGATAAATTGTAGAACCGGTCAGATGAAACTATCTTTTGGGAATATGACTGTTGACCTCAATATTTTCAACTTAGGGAGACAGCCTAGTGATCCATATGATGAATCCATAAAAGTGAATTTCATTCAAGGAATATCCAGTGAACAACAAGAGAGAGAGAGTGTGAGTCTGATACGAATGCATCTGATTTAATGATTGAGGAAATTTCTGATGACGAACTAGAGATGGAACCATTGGTCAATCATGTTTTTGCTGTTGGCTGGCAACGAGAACCCTTAGAGATAGAACCCCGAGTCCAGCTTCGCCCATCTGTGGAGGAACCCCCTAAGTTAGAGCTCAAACCTCTACCCGAAAATTTAGAGTATGCCTACTTAGGGGAGAATGAGTCTTTACCAGTTATCATTTCTTCTGAGTTGACTACCGGTCAAAAGGAAGCTCTCTTAGCTGTTTTAAGAGAGAATAGGGAAGCCATTGGATGGACCATGGCTGATATCAAAGGGATTAGTCCAACCATTATTCAACACCGAATCCATTTGATAGATGATGCCAAACCTACTAGAGATACTCAACGTAGGTTAAACCCAGTGATGAAAGAAGCCGTTAGAAAAGACATTATGAAATGTCTCGATCATGGGATCATTTATCCCATTTCTGATAGTTCATGGGTGAGTCCAGTCCAAGTTGTTCCAAAGAAATCTAGGATCACCGTGATCCAAAATGAGGCTAATGAGCTGATTCCCACTCGAATCCAAACCGGATGGCGAGTTTGCATTGACTACCGAAAGCTCAACTTAGCCACTCGGAAAGATCACTTCCCTCTTCCTTTCATTGACCAAATGTTAGAGCGTTTAGCAGGACACGAGTTCTACTGTTTCCTGGATGGATATTCAGGTTACAATCAAATCCCTATCGCTCCAGAAGATCAGGAGAAAACCACCTTCACTTGCCCGTATGGAACATTCGCATACCGACGCATGCCTTTTGGCCTGTGCAATGCACCGGCCACATTCCAACGTTGCATGATCAGTATTTTTTCCGACATGGTAGAGCGATTTCTCGAAATTTTCATGGATGACTTTTCCATTTTTGGTGACACATTTTCCCAATGTTTGCATCATCTTAAACTGGTCCTAGAACGGTGTAGGGAGAAAAATCTGACTCTCAATTGGGAGAAATGTCATTTCATGGTCAAACAAGGCATTGTCTTAGGACATGTAGTTTCGAATAGGGGAATCGAAGTGGACAAAGATAAGGTAGATCTCATTTCCAATCTCCCTCCTCCCAAAACAGTCAAAGATGTCAGATCGTTTCTTGGTCATGCTGGTTTTTACCGACGTTTCATCAAGGATTTCAGCAAAATTACTAGACCCTTGACCAATCTTTTAGCCAAGGATGCATGATTTGTCTTCTCCCCCGACTGCCTCAAAGCTTTCGAATATCTAAAAAAGGAGCTAACCACCGCTCCTATCATTCATGCACCGGACTGGACCTTACCATTCGAACTGATGTGTGATGCATCTGATTCTTCAATTTGAGTTGTTTTAGGACAACGGTTTGATGGAAAACCGCATGTGATCTACTACGCCAGTAGGACTCTGAATGATGCCCAGCAAAACTACTCTATCACAGAGAAAGAGTTTTTAGCTGTAGTCTTTGCCTTAGAAAAATTCAGGTCCTACCTCATCGGTTCCTTAACCAAAGTTTTCACAGATCATGCCGCACTAAAGTATCTTTTGACCAAAAAGGATGCTAAAGCACGGCTCATTAGATGGATTCTCCTTCTTCAAGAGTTTGACATCCAAATTCTTGACAGAAGGGGAACAGAGATTCCCGTAGCATATCACCTTTCTCGATTACCGAACGCACCAACATCAACCGTTCCGATCAATGAGCATTTCCCTGATGAACAACTCCTAGAAATCCAATATGTTCCATGGTTCGCTGACATTGTGAATTACATAGTCATGAACCAGATCCCTTCTCATTGGTCCAAACATGATAGATCCCGTTTTCTCTCCCAAGTAAAACACTTTTACTGGGATGATCCATATCTGTTCAAATACTGTCCTGATCAGATCTTTAGGAGGTGTGTTCCCACGAAAGAAACTAGGAGTGTTCTATCATTTTGTCATGAATAAGCATGTGGGAGCCACTTTGGCCCGAGAAAAACAGCTGAAAAAGTTCTCCAATCTGGGCTGTATTGGCCCACTTTCTTCAAGGATTCATTTGAGTTTTGCAAAACCTGTAACCGCTGTCAGCTTTTAGTAAAGATCACTAGGAGAAATATGATGCTCCTACAACCCATCTTATCCGTTGAACTTTTGGATCTGTGGGGTATCGATTTCATGGGACCATTTCCAAATTCCTTTAGAAATGTCTACATTCTAGTAGCCGTTGAATACATGTCAAAATGGGTTGAGGTGGTAGCTTGCAAAACTAATGACAACAAGGTCGTTGTCAAGTTTTTGAAAGAGAACATTTTTGCCCGGTTTGGAGTACCTCGAGCGATCATCAGTGATAACGGTACACATTTCTGTAACTGTTTTTTTGAGGCTTTGATGAGGAAATATTCAATAACACACAAATTGTCAACTCCTTATCACCCCCAAACTAGTGGACAAGTAGAGGTCACAAACAGGCAAATCAAACAAATCTTAAAAAAATAGTTAATCATAACAAAAAAGATTGGTCTGTAAAATTATGTGATGCTCTGTGGACGTATAGAACAGCTTTCAAGGTCAATTTGGGGATGTCACCATACAGATTAGTATTCGGGAAAGCTTGCCACCTACCAGTAGAATTGGAACATCGAGCAATGTGGGCAATAAAACAGTTGAATTTTGACTCAGACTCGGCAGGTAAAAACAGATTGCTCCAAATAAATGAGTTGGAAGAAATTAGAAATGATGCATACATAAACTCGAAAATTTACAAAGAGAAAACAAAGATTTTTCATGACAAATCAATTTTGCGAAAAAATTTCTCTCCAGGACAGAAAATTTTATTGTACAATTCAAAATTGCATCTTTTTCCGGGAAAATTAAGATCAAGATGGACAGGTCCATTTTTTATCAAACAAGTTTTTTCACATGGAGCTGTCGAGATAGAAAATCCTAAAAATGGTAACATTTTTAAAATAAATGGTCAACGTCTGAAACCATTTTTAGAATTTTCTACGCTCGAAGAGGAAGAGGTGTTGGTTCTTCATGAACCTCATTATCTATAAAAAAAAATCTAATTTTCCTTTTGTTTCTTAAAAAAAAAGTTCTTTTGTTTCTTAAAAAAAACATAACAAATATTTGAATAAGTAACATAGGCAAAAAAAAATTACTTACAATTTTCCTCTTATTTGATTTCTTCATCCTCATACTAACAGTAATTGCAGATCCTTATCATCATTATCAACCGAACAACTATAAGTTCTTTAATTTTATCTGCTTTACGTTGTGCTTCAGCGAATTTGCATTGAGGACAATGCAAAATTTAGGTGTGGGGGTGAGAAATACATATTTTCCTCTTAATTTTACCTTTTTGTTAAAAAAAAATTATAAAAATATTGTCACTTGCCAAATTAATAGAGTTAAGTAATAATTGATCAAATTGGTAGATTTTAAATTTTCTAATTCTTAGTTAGTGACATATTCAAGTTCACCTTTTATGATAACTCCAAATAAAATTCTTAAGAAATGATTTTTCAACTAGTATACTTTACTTAAGTCTTACCTTAGATTTTTAATTAAAAATAATGAAATTTTTGCATGCTTAACTTAGAGTTGAAAATATTTTTTTCAAGTTATCTTGATTTACACAATTTTTTAAAGACTATATATACTTACACATATATATATTAAAAAAAAAACTAACCTTATAAAAGAAGAGTGCGAAAAATGGGCACCACAAAAAAAAAACTCTTAAATTCAAGAAGATTCTATCTTATAAAGCCTAAGTTAACAGTTGACTGAGCAATTAAGCCCAAGGAGTATCTCTATACTTAATGACCTAAGCCCAATTGGGTTGGGATTCATTGGCCCAAAACTCGTTAAATGGTCACTTAGAAAGCCCGTTAAAATAGAAAACAATCACCAAGAATTAGAGAGTGAAAAAAAAATACACTAACCATTGTTTATATATATATATTGTTGTTTTGTATATATGGTCTTGAAAAACAATTTTTGATCAAGAGACTTGAAAGTTATTTAAAACAAAGAGTTGGCAAGTTCTTTTCAAAACTTTTTAATTAAATTTTTAAGATTTGACTGGGTTTTGTATTGCTATAATGAAAAAGATTTTCTAGGGGATTTACATTGGAGTTATATATAAAAACGTTTTCTTGATTATTAACTAGCTTCAATTAGAATGTTTAAATATATCAAGGAAAATTTGTTATTTACTGACTTATTTAACTTGGCAAGTTGACCGAATTTTGTGGGTATATTCACTGCAAACCCTCACGAGACTACAACTCGTCCACTAGGGCAACCTAGGGGTTTAAAAGCTTGTTGTATGCGCTAAATACAACCGCGATTCCTGCAAAAGTGAGTTAGGATTTTCTTTTTATTTTCTTTTCTAGAGGACTAGCAAAAGTTTAGGTGTGGGGGTATTTGATAATCACATTTTATTATAATTTTATACCCTCATTATCTATTTTACATGAATAAATATACCATTAATAATTGTTGTTAGATTAGTTTGCACATAATTGAATGAAAATATAAATAAATATTATTAAATGTAAAAACCCCTCAAAATCTCTCTTCTCTATTTTGTAGCATTTTAGAAGCCCATGAAGCAAAAGCTTAAAAGAGGAAAAGAATTTGAAAGCCCAAAGCCCATCAAAAAATGATTACAACCATGCATCGGACCGAATTTAGCTTGAAGGCCCAAAGATGAACTCAAAGAATGATGACCGGACTTGCTCAAATAAATGGAGACTTGATTTGCTGCAGAATCTTGCTATGGGCCGGACTTTCATATTTCTGTTTTGAAAATCAAGTTCCATGGACCGAACATTAATTGCTGCAGAAAATCACCAATGGACCAGACTTGATGCTGCAACTTTGATTTTCTCCATTGGGCCGAACCTTCCTTGATTGCTGCAGCTGGATTTTTAATGGGCTGCAGATTTTAATGGACGGGTTGCTGCAAGAGTTGGGGATTTTCATATGTAATGTATCAAATGAAACATGGACCGGACTTGCTGGCTATTGCAGAATTGGATACCCATTGGACCAAGACCGAACTGGGGCTGCAGCTCTTCATTTTTGAAAATCAAATAAAGCTCAAATCAAGACCGGACTGCTGGGATTTTAATGGACCTAACTTGGATGCAAAATCATGAAATGGATCGGAGACTTGAAAATCAATGAATAGGCCGGAGACTTGCTTTTTCTTTTTGAAAATCAAATGAAGTCTAATGGAATGGACCTGCTGCAAGAGTTGGAAATTTTCAAAATCATATAGATTGGACCATGACCGGACCTGCTGCATGAATGGATTTTGATTTTCTTTTTGAAAATCAATTAGGCCTCCTATGGTTGGGCTAGAGAAGAACAAAAAGCAAATTCAAAGGTGGAGATTGCTTTGCTTGGGGCTCAAGACAAATCCAATGGCTCATATTCATTGATGATTACTATAAATAGGGGTAGAGAATGAGGGGTTAAGGCTGTGAAAAATTTTGTAACTCCTTTTGGTGAGGAGGGCTACTCTTAATTGAGAAGGCCTTCCAAAAATTATAACTTTAGTTGCAATTAATAATAATAATTTTTCTCCTCTTTAAATTTGTTCTTTCTCCTCTTTGTTGAATGATGAGGATGGAGATGAAGAGCAAATTGAAGGTTTGTATTTCTTTTCTCTTTTATTTCTTTTTAGTAATCTCTTTATTATTGCTTATTAGTTAGATTTAAATTCATGCTTGTAGTGTAAATTTATTTTCTTATCTTTTTATTTCTTTTTGCACTTTAATTTGTAGAATAGATTTATTTTCTTGCATTTAATTTTTTTAATATATTTTGTAGTTTAGATTTTTTTTCTTTGTAGTTAGATTTATTTCTTGTTCATAGTTTAGATTTTTCTTTTCTTTTTATTTTTGTAGTTAGTTCTTTTTCTTGTTTTTATTTCTTAAAGATGTGAATTTAATTCTTGTAGGAAGTTTAGAATTATATGAAACTAGTCTAATTTCCTTTATATTGTATGAATTATTTTCTTGCACTTAAAATGTTCATGTTTAGGATAATCAACTAGAGAACTAATCGGTAGAAGAAGAATTTGATAATCTATGCTTTCCTTAAATGGTTTGATAGGTTATGCTTATGAATTCTAGGATTATTATCATGTTGTTGTTCTTATCATAAATAGTAATTTTGACTTAGATGATAATTTGATAGGTTACACTTTCCTTAAATGGTTTGATAATCTATGCTTAATAAATCTAAGTTGAAATATGATAAAAAGAGAATAGTTTATATTTTGTAATTGAAATTGGTTAGTGGATTATATTCTAGATTTCTTACCTCTTTTGAATCCTTCATCTTAACCTTCTCAAATTTTCTTTTCATTCTTGGTTTATTTCTTGATTTTATTCATTCTTCTTTCTTGCCTTGTGATTTCATTTATTCTTTGATTCTTTCTTCTCTAAAATTTAATTTATTATCTCTTGCACATAAATCAAAATAACCACTCATCACATTCACACTTATTCTTTATTCCTAATTGTCATGCACAAAACATAAGAACCATTTCTAATAATCTCTTAAAATCACCTTCCTCGTGGGATCGATACTTTTTTATATTATAACTTGATAAATTGTGCACTTGCAATTTTGGTACATAATTATGCCACATCAAGAGCGCGTGAAATAAGAGAAGAGAGAGAATGAGGTGTGGGAGCAGGACACGAGGGATGGAAACACGGAGGAATTTGAGAAAGTGGGGTAGGAGATTTGATAAGGAGTTGGGAGGAGAGAGAGTGGCTGTGAGTATTGAGAGAAACAAGGGAAAAGAGATAAGGGTGCAGGCTAGAAATATAATACAAGATGATTAAATACAACAATAATAATAACAACAATAATAAATAATTAAAATTAATTTAAAGAGTTTTATCGTAACAATTAAATTTATAGTTAGTAAAACATTAGAATAAATATAAACTGTATTTTTTAAATCATAGAAATTTCTAAAAATGGATTAAAATATAAATACTCTTTTTAAATAAAATTTAATATTTAAAATACTAAAAAATTATTTAAACCAGTGTTAGAAATTTACGGTCATTACATTAAGTCTTTGAAAATCAAGTTCTAGACGGTTCAAATCATCAGCGACAACTTTGGCTAAGTGCGGTGATCCAATTTTCTCTATTGGGATCAATTTTAGATCAAGAAGGGCCTGAATTGACGGAAAGAGACCCCACTATGGAGGAGCTTATCGATCATCTTTCCCACGAAAGTGAAAAAGTTGCTAACTTCTATGCAGAGGATAACCTGATTCGAATCATCATCTAGTAACAACGTTATGACAAGATCATGAAGTTGAGACGATATCCTTGCAAGGAAAAGCAAGAGTCAAATATTTTGGAATACTGACTCAAATATCTCCAAGTATCGGGTGGAGCTTACCAATACTGGCAGAAGTTTCCTTAGCTGGATTTCCAGTATTTGGTTCCATCTGCCCAGCCTTATGAACTGGTGGAGGTGTTGCAAGGGAGGCAGCTATCGATGTATCAACTTTCTCAGTTGGTCTGACAACTTGTTCAACCGGAGTAGTCCCCTTGCCTGCGATAGTCATTTCAATCGTTGAGGACGGGAGATGAGTCAGAACAATTGATGATTGAGTTTGTACAATAGTTCCTACTTGCTGAAAATCGAGACCCTTTTGAGCGTCAGACATCTCTACAGTGGTGGCTGCATCAATCTCGACGACTGGTCCTACAAGTGAAACTCCCCTACAGTTAAGTAAATTTGAAATAGGAGTAACTATCATAAAAGGATAAAATTTATACCTACAGAGGAACCAGGCTCGACGGGCGCTTTGACGGCCTCATGATGAGTTTGTTCCAACAATGCATCGTCAAATCGCCTATCGCTAGATACCAAAGGGACCGGTACCAGATCAGATGAACGGTCATCCAACGCCTCAAAGGCGATATCATGAAAGGGATCCTTGTTATTCGAATTCTCCATAGGAATATCTATAGGAGAGTTTAAATTTTAAGATGTGAGAAGAGAAATAGAGAATCCACAGCAAAGATGATTTGGACTTACCTTCATTAACGGCAGCGGGTTCCGCAATCCCAGTGTTAATGCCTATTTCTTGGAGATTTTTTAAAAGAGCCAAAAGCATAGAAACAATTAACGGAGACACGAATTCTGAATTAGTCAATTCCTGAAATTGCCATTTGAAAGGTGTACTACCGACGTTAGATGTACCTGGGTTGAACACCGTTGTGGACGACCCAAGTCCTACCTCGGTACCTCCGCTGGTTTCGACAGTCATAACCGCTGCAGCGTCATCGGGCTCATCGAGGGAAGCTTCGTGCACTGGGTGCAAGGGGTTAGGCTCTTGAAACGAATCAAAATCAGGAGGAGGAGGATCATAAACGGCCTCACTCTGGTCACCCCCCCTAAAATGTTCGCTAAGTCTAGCAGGGGAAGGAGTCAAAAGACGGCAAAGAGTTGAAGTGTTACCTTCCCCAACAACAGGTGTATCGCTGAGTGGTTCTGTGTTGGAAACTGACGATGCAACACATCGTCTGAAATTCATCTTCTGGCGCTTAAAAGGCCACACCTCGTCAAGATCCGTAGGCTTATTCAGTGCAGAGTCAACACATGATTCAACTATCAGATTAATCTGGGCCATGGTCCGAGAGCAAGTGCGGGCAACAGGATGACCTCTCACTTCCTCTCCCTCTTTAGAACCTACACCTGGAATTTCAACAAACATTTTGTGAGGATAAGTGGGTAAAGCTTTCCACCTTTTTCGGGTCTTGAGTCGGCGAATTCGATCGGCGATTGCCAGATCCAACAGCTCTTTGAAAAAGGACTCTGACAAACCTGTGCTGAGATCCTCTTCGTCGTTGTCCACCGCCTCATCCTTATCACTGGCGACATTTACATCTAAGCCTTCTTCTCCGAAAAGAAAGGAATCCTCCCCTTGTTCCCTATTACTGGAAGGACCAGCGAGTTCTTTTCCTTTTCTCTTCTGGTACTCGGCTTCATAAACCATTTGGGCAGCGATCCGAGCTGCTGCCTCGACCGTCAACTCTGCAATTGGCTTCACTAGAACAGGTTCATTGGCCGCTAATAACCAAAGGCAACATAAGAAGGTCAGCTCTAATTGGCGTTCAGTGACCGGAAGGCTAAATCTTATGCCAGTACAACCTGTAATACTCCACAGTCACGCTCGAGCACCGTCCACCAAGCCGTCGCAAGTCTGAAATCCTGGATTTGGGTTCCCGATATATATTTGATCGTACTTGAGTTGTTGTGAAAACCTACACAGCAGATACGGTTCTATGTAACAATGATTTTTCACTCAAAAAATCAGATAACCCGGCCTAATGTTCACTAGCCAATCAAAGCACCCATTGTCAAGGCAGGTCCGACCCGTACCAGGCCTCTCCACATTAACCAATGAATCACCATATCGGCCTGAAAATCAGGGGAAGCATGTGGGGAAAACCAAGCATTTATGGTCCTACAGCCGTCTCTTTATGTCCATAAATCCCCGTCCTTTCCATTTACAATCTTCTATCAGCTGTAGCAGAGGAACAGACTGGTCCGCAGCACTCGACGCGAACATCATGTCGGAGCGATGAAGAACAAACCACGCCATCAGATACGCGTAAGGTAGCTCCACCTTCGCCATCGGAATTTGAGCCGATGGTTTACCTCCTTCCTGTGTGAAGGTATTAACTATTTGGCGAAGACCACGGTGGATGTCAGCGATCATCGCCGGGAGAAGATAAAGATTTTTCCGATGAGCAAGTTGAACAGCTGGGTAAAGTACTTCTACAGGTAGAACATCCGTGGATTGGTATGAGACCACGCATTTCTTCAACCAGATGGAGAGGTAACCGGCCAACAGAGTCATCGATTGAACAGGTTGCATCGCATGCCATAAGAAAGTTTGAAACTTGGTCCCAGCGCGGAAATCATCCTCAATACCAGCGGCAGTGTAGGACCGGGCATTGGATTTCTTGATTAGCTCATTAATCTCTGATGGAGTAAGTGGCCTTAACTCGCAGATCGCTTCATCGGAATTGCTTTCTAGATTATCGAATAAGTAATTTGCAAATCTCTTCAAGCTGACTTACGGTTTGGTTTTCTTCGCCAACGGTTCAATACCTGCCAAGGCCACATGGTAGTGGCAGGTGATATCCCACAATGTGTCGTAACGATTCAGGGTAGTTGACTTCAACTGACGTAACTCCCGGTTTGAAGGGAAATACTCCTGGTATACCATGTTTCCCATCGGTAGGCCTGAAATTTTATTCATCTCATGAAGAGCTAATCCCAGTTTCCCGCGTTTCGTCAGAAATGTATTGGTATCAGGATTGTAGAGCTCTAACAATACAAGGAAATGAGGAATGCTGATGGTCAATCCATACATAGTGGCGCTAACAGCTGCGTATAAACCGCTAGCCTTCAATTCTTTCCCCCATCATGCGAGAACATAGCCGGTTAAGCGAGACCACCAGAGTTTATCCGAAGAATGGACCCAACCATAACATCTGTGATTAGTGGCAGGCATCTCTCGCCCCAATCTCGCGAGGCGATTCTTTAAAGTGTTAGCAACTATGCACAGCTCACCTCGTGGCGGATCATTCAATCCCAATACATCGGGATACAATCCGGTGACACGATTTCTATTACTCGAACCAGGAGAGGATTGATGAGTGATGTATCCACAATGGTCGCGTTCACGTTCCTCCATCAAATCCCACGACATCTCCCGTTTAACAGCTTGTCGTCTTAATTCAATCAATGAGCGATGACGAGGAATGAAAGGGATATATAAAGAGCCCCCGTCGTCTTTATGCAACCATTGCTCGGCTTCGAGAGGTACAGTAATCGGGTCTTCAACAGAGTCACCAAATAAATAATCCGGTTTCTTCAAGGGTGAGTGGAGTTGAGATCCTCGACCAGGGGTGCATCCGTGATCAGCTGCCATAAAGTACGACGATCTCCCTTCAAATAAGAGTGGTTATGGATCTCCCTTCAAATCCTGTGCACTTGGACATTTCAGTGCCTTCTCCGGCTTCTTCGTCGAAAACACCAACCGATGTGGTTCTGAGTTTTGCAACTTCAGGGGCCTTGGTGACATCTCCTGCTATCCCTCTAAGCCTAGTAGACGTTTCCCATGTACTCAAAGTTCTCATGGGGCAATTAGAGAGTACGATGGAGTTGATGATTGAAGTTGTAAGTGCTGGACGAACAACGTTCGTGACTTTCAAGCCTATCTTGATGAACTCCCTGAGCAGCATCAAGTGTGTAGATAATACTAAATGGCTTCATGAGTGGAGTTGAGATCCTCGACCAGGGGTGCATCCGTGATCAGCTGCCATAAAGTACGACGATCTCCCTCACGTATCAACTTAGGGAGTTCTTCAGGTCCACCCGAAGCAAATTGGGGGATAGCCGGAATGATCATGGGATCTCTAGCAGAAGCATAAGCCTCGCTATAGCGGCCTTTCACCGCATTGGCGTTGATCGCCTTTGAAGGAAATTCAACTGAAACAAATAATACGCATTTACCAAATGCAATTATGAGATTTCCTTTTTATCTATGCGGGCATTGAACTCATCTCACGGATCGGTGGGATAGAGTCACAGTCCTATAATTGGTGAGACGATTTTAATGGTATCACGTGTGCGCAAGACAAGGCACACTATCGCACAACAACGCGACAATATACCTCGTCCTACGTAACACAATACAATGTAAAATCGCCACAACTTGATTAAGATGCATTTTAACCAAGCAAAACGCAGCTGTGAAGCGTCCACCCTCACGAAGGAGGATGGCAACTCTTTCCAATTGCCTCACCAAGGAGGACAAAACGACGATATAATACACAATATATCGATATGGGTTTCTAAACAAAAAATTTGCTTGTTAATTTAGGCGAGACGATTTGAACTACATTATACATATGAAGCACGGTGTATGTTGTTACGTGAGTAACATGAGAGCATACCCGTCCTCTTAAGTATAAGGCAGGTAGAGATCGCCCCAAATTAATTAAGGCGCATTTTGACCAAGCAAAACGCGGCTGTGAAGCGTCCACCCTCACTAAGGAAGGTGACGGCTCTTCCCAATTGCCTCACCAAGGAGAACAAAGCGGGGATGCAATATGCAATATGATATACAAGTGTTGAATTTATAAACCAAAGGGGATGAAAAATTACCTATACAGGAAAAAGGTTCTGGCTCAGGCGACTGAGTAGCAGAGCGTCCCCTCGCGACGCGCGATCCTTTCGTCGACATAGCTAATCTGCAAAGGAAATCAGTGGTTCAGATACAAGAATTGGGATATGGAGCTTTTATCAATACTCAAAAGTGAGATGATACTCCGGGTTATGTTCAAATCGAGCCGGCAAATGAACCTAGTCTTTAACCAAAAGCCTCGAAGGAATTCAAACCCACTCCTTTACCAAATGCAGCCCAAGATTCCAAAATTTTAGCCCTTTTACAAATAAGTACCTCAACAAATTTTTTGGTCTCTTTTCACAAATAAACCCCTCAAACAATTTCTGGTCTTTTTGCATAACACCCCCTCAATTTCGGCCCACTTTTGCACAAAAGCCCACAAAATATTTTTGGTTTGATGATTTGCATTACACCCCCCTCAATTTCGGCCCACTTTTGCACATAAGCTCACCAAATAATTTCGGCCCACTTTTGCACAAAAGTCCCCCTCAAAGTTATGGCCAATCCAAACCCCAAAATTTTAGTCCTTTACATAATACCCCCTCAACAAGTTTCGGCCCACTTTTGCACAAAAGTCCCCCTCAAATTTCGGCCATATATATGCATGAAATTGAAATAGCATGAAATCAAGAGCGGAAGGCATCCAAAACCCAATTTTCGGCCATGTCAACCCCTAACATTGGGTTCGGCCACCTCTCAAGAGCAAAAAATGAAGATTTGAGTTTTCCCCCAAATCAAGAAACTAGGGTTTTGGGTTATTAAGAGTTCAAGAGAAAATAAATCAAATTAAAGCTATGAGGGATAGGTATTCTTACCAAAGTTTAGGGAATCGTCAAAGAGGAAGCCTTGTTAAAGATGAAGCTCAAAATCCTCCAAACCCAAACTCTAATTTGCCTTACTTGAAGCCTTGGAGAAGATGAAAGCTTGGAAGGAGAAAGATGTAGGGGTTTAAGAGGGGAGATGGGTTAGAATCCACGAGGAAGAGGAGTTCAAAGCAGAAACAAATGGGGGGGGGGGTTCATTTTGAAAACAAAAACAAAAGAAGAAGAGGAGAAGAAGAAGTCTGCTCTCTTTGGGGGCTTTTAAATGACCTGAACCGGCCTGAACCAGACCAACATCCTGAACCAGACCGGTCTGAACCGACCTAGGTCAGTCTGAACCGAACCAAATTGAATTACAAATATCACTTGTTGGTTCACATGCGTATGAGCCGCGAAATGTTAGCTCGAACGTGTAGAGAGATCCAGGGTTAATTTATATACATTTTGATCCCCTTTTCAGGTGTTTTTCAACGCATTTGATGCCCGTATAAATACTCCAATGGGTATACGAGTCTAAACTGTTTCCCACTCTTGACGAGAAGTTCCTAGAAAATATTACGCGTAATATTCTAAAAGATAACCCGGCAACCTCCGATGGGTGCATGAGGTTAAACTGAATTCCGAAACTCCAAGGAGTATACGAGTATAAACTGGTCTTCCTCAGGTCAACGCCGGTCAACACGTTGCGATGAAAGTCAATGCCAATTGGTACGAGACCCTAAGGTCAACACGTAGCCCTAGGTTAACATCAATCAATGGATTGCGATAAAAGTCAACGCCAATCGTTACAAAACCCTAAGGTCAACGCCGGTCAACGTGTAGCCCTAGGTCAACGCTGGTTAACGCGTTATGATTAAAGTCAACGCCAATCGGTACGAAACCCTAAAGTTAACACCAGTCGACGCGTAGCCCTAGGTCAACGCCGGTCAACACATTACCATGGAAGTGAACGTCAATCGGTACGAGACCCTAAGGTCAACGTCAGTCAACGTGTAGCCCTAGGTCAACGCCGGTCAACATGTTATGATAAAAGTCAACGCCAATCGTTACGAAACCCTAAGGTCAATGCCGGTCAATGCGTAGCCCTAGGTAAACGCCGGTCAACACGTTGCGATAAAAGTCAATGCCAATCGGTACGAAACCCTAAGGTCAACGCCGGTCAACGCGTTGTGATGCAGATAATTAGTTCAAAGTCAACTCAACGAGACGAGCCAAAATTAACTCACTAATTTCGATCCGAGACTTCGGCAATGGTTAGACGATAAACGTAGCACCAGAAAAATTTCAACTGTTCGACAAAATATTGAATAAATTGAAATATAGAGAAGTCAAGAACTAAAACCGGTTATAGGGCCTTTTAACACCGACTGAAGGTTTGGGCCTATCACATCCAAAGTATGACTCCTCTATAAAGGAATGAGACTGAAGCACTTTGGAGGGGGTATCTGTAGGCATCTAAAAATGCCTATAGGTTCCCGTATAAAGCTCGAGACGAAGGAGAGACTATAAATATCATTATCCAAGTCAAGAGGATTTGTCCGAGTGGCCCGCATACTCACCGGCCACCTTCAAGTGGCCCGCACGCTCATCGGCCACCGGAATGACGAACAAAGCGTCCCGTGCGCTCACCGACCACCTCCAATTAGCCCGCGCACTCATTAGCTAGTTCCAAGTGGCCCGCGTACTCCCCGGCCACCGCCAAGTGGCCCGTACGCTCATCGGCCACCAGAACAGCAAACCAAGTGGCCCGCTCGCCCGTCGGTCATCGTCAAGCAAGCCACGCATTCATGAAATACACAAAACGAATCGAGGAAGCGTACCAGTCAGCGAAACGATGAAATACATGTAAATGACGGAACAAGTCAAAACCCAGAAAATCAAGAAAGCCCCTGGCGGCCAAGTCGCGTCAAAACGACCTGGCTAGTCTAGTGGCTCGCTAAAGAGCCGGCCACCAATGGGTGGCTCGGCCACAGGTCCGAAGCCACCGCAGGTGACGATTCGCCAGTTTTGATTCAAAAACACTATTTTCGATTTTCACGGATTCTCTCGGGATTTGTTTGTTCCTGAGCGTCCCAACTGATCTGATATTATGATTAATTAGTTATTAACTAAAGATAAGAAGGAATCCCTCATTTTTATCCAAAATCCCCCCAACTGAAGCCTATAAATACGAGCTCGGGTGCTCATTTTTCCGGATCTAGAAATCAAGAGGACGAAGTGCTGTCGAATTAGAGATTGGAGCACGAATTTCAGAGAGTTAGCAGATCTTGGTAGAGTTCCTCAACAAAGTGAGGGTTCGAGAGATCTGAGACTTGTTCTTTCTATTCCTCTGGATTTAAGCTTAGTCTTAATCTCGAGAAGAGCCGTGATCTTGCTTAGTCAAGATTACCGCTGCTGTGATTACTTCCTTCGTGAAGTAAAAGCATCGATTATCCATCTTCTGTTAACCGGATCTAATCCGTAGACGATCCACGGATAAACCCCGGCACCGGCAACGATCCCGCATAAGCAATAGGCGATAAACATCTATTGTGTGTAGTTTGAGAGATAGTTGTAATCGTTGATTAAAAGTCTTATAAAAAGGCCTTGAATTTATTGTAACGTTTAAAGTTGTAATGGATTCCTCAACGAAATCAACTTTTCACCCAAACACCTAGATACATATGTTCCTACCTAGATACGTACGTACGTACATACGTACATATCATACACACACACACACACACACATACATACATACATACATAGTCTTATGTAAACTTAAGTGGATAGAAGAAAGTCATCCACCAACGTTTTATCAATTGATGTTGCCTTAGGATCCGTGAAAGATATGAATAGTCTTTTAATATTTTTCCATCTCTTGATGACATAAATCTATATACATACATACATACATAGTCTTATGTAAACTTAAGTTGATAGGAAAAACTCATCCACTAACGTTTTATCAATTGATGTTGCCTTAGGATCCGTAAAAGATATGAATAATCTTTTAAAATTTGTGCATCTCTTGATGACACAAATCTAAAGACAAGATGAGTGGATAAAAAGTTTGGTGGACAATGCCTCATATCCACTTAAGTTGACATACGTGCTTACTCCATCCTCTCCATTCCTTCTCCCTTCTTCATTCTTCTCGCCTGTAAAAATTTACCATGAGGAATTGTTCCACCATAACAAGTTATCGTGACAGAATTGTGGCAAGATCTGCATTAGCGATTTTCAGTTGGAAAAGGACCTCGTGTCATCAACTGTGAGCTAATTTGGCATGCTATAAACAGGAAGGGCAAAGCATTGCCGCTTATTATGTCCGCCTCAAAAAGTTGTGGGATGAACTTTCAAATTATATCACAACTGGATGATGCACCTACGGCGGATGCTCCCGTAAGTGGGCCGATGAACTTAACAAGGAACGAGAGGATGAGCGAATACATTAGTTTTTAATTGGACTTGACGATGACGGGTACGGTACCCTGCGTTCTCATATACTTGCTCAAGATCCTCTCCCTCCTTTGAATCGTGTTTATACTCTGAGTGTTCAAGAAGAGCGCCACTGTATCATATCACGGGTTCGAGAGATACTTGTAAAAAGCCATGAGCTTTTCTATTCAGGTTGTCCTAAGTTCTCTAGGTATCTCGTCTTCGCGGAATGATAAACTTGTCTGCAAGCATTGTGGGAGGCAAGGCCATGATCTTGGGTCTTGTTTTTGTCACGCGCCTATGCAGAAGCGTGCTCGTTCACCAAACAAGTCGTAAGCATGAGAGAAGAATAACCAATCACACACGAGCATAATCCAAAACTGAAATACGACAGATCAATCACAAACACAGAGATATACTAACAAATTTATACCAATTTTACTTTTTGAACAAGCAATGTGCATGCGAGATCAAGTAATGTGACAACTGATGAGCTTTTGAAATTAAGCAATTTGCTAAGTGATGTGTTTTTTTTCTTGAAATCAAGCTATTAGAATACATCCCACATTCAAGGGATTATTCGGTAGCCTTATTTAGATTATTCTGACAAATCAGCATCTTTGTATTATAGGAATGTTAACATAATTAGCATTATTCGGTAGCCTTATTTAGATCAATCAGCATCTTTGTATTATAGGAATGTTAACATAATTAGCTTAGCCTTAACATTATTCTGGCCATGATCTTAGGAATATTGTCTGACAATGTATTATAAATTGTAACTTGATTTAATGAAAGGACTCAAGGTTTACAAAACTTTCATGGTATCAGAGCCAACGATCCATCTTCTTTCCCCACCACATTCCGCCTCTCCCCATGACGACACAAAAATCTTTCCACCCGGCTTTCGCCGTCACCAACATTACTAATCACATCCGACTCACCCTTGATGTCGAAAAAGTGCTTTATGCACATTGGAAGGAACTCTTCATCAACACTGCCAAGTCCTTCTCCGTGGTTGACCATATCATTCCACCGAAGGACCCCTCGACCGTTACGAAGGATGCCGACTGGGAGCGCTTGGATGCCATCGTCAAAACATGGATTTACAGTACCATTTCCGAAGATTTGTTGCACACCATCATTACCTCTGGAACCACTGCACAACAAACATGGGATACTCTTGCGGACATATTCCAGGATAACCAAAACACAAGAACCGTACACTTGGAACAGGAATTTTCACGCACACTGCAGGAAAACTTCCCAAGTGTAGCGGCGTACTGTCAAGCTCTCAAGATGACATCAGATCAGCTTGCTAATGTGGGTGCCCCGGTTAGTAGCCAGCGCCTCGTTCTTCAACTTGTCACCGGTCTCTCTGAGGATTACTCTGCCGTCGCTACCCTCATTGAACAAAGCAACCCTCTACCCTCCTTCCATAAAGCCCGATCTATGCTGCTTCTTGAAGAAACGCGTCGCCAACGACGCTCCACCACAGGGTCTGCCTTCGTCTCCTCTACACGGCATGACAAGAACCATCTCCCCGACAAAACTCCTTCACTGCCGCCACAAACCCCTTCTCGTCCTTTCAATAATCGTGGCAAGGGTGGTCGTGGGGGACGTTTTCCAGGAGGAAAAGGACGCGGTTACACTTCTGGAAATCCCTCTCAAAACAGTCCTTCGGGTTGGACATGGATGCCCTTTCAACCGTGGGGACAGCCACCCACATGGACTCCACCCCCATGCCCATACCCCACCACTCCATGGACACCACCCAACAACAGCACTCCAGGTGCAGGTGTTCTCAGACCAAGACCCCAACAAGCATTCGCTGCTCAATCTACTCCTGCCGAAGCGCCTAACGGGCTACTTGTTCCCACTGATATTGCCCTTGCTATGCAGACACTTTCTCTCCAACCCCCAGACGACAACTGGTATATGGATACCGGAGCGACTTCCCATATGACCTCGGACCCAGGTAATCTCTTGTCTTATTCCCATTCGAGTTTGAATACTAATATTATTGTCGGTAATGGCCACATGATTCCTATTAAGGGTTATGGACATACCACCTTCAAACCCCCCAACCCACCCCTCGCCCTTCAAAACGTCCTTCATGCTCCCCACCTAATTAAAAATCTCATCTCCGTTCGCAAGTTCACAAATGATAATTCGGTTTCCGTTGAATTTGACCCTGTTGGTTTTTCTATTAAGGATTATCGGACGGGAAGACACCTTATGAGATGCAATAGCACAGGCGAGTTGTACCCTCTGACCAACAACAACCGCCCTCCTTCCACGCCTCAAGCTCTTGCCGCCATATCCTCTTCCACCTGGCACAACCGTCTTGGCCATCCCGGCCATTCCACCTTCGACACGCTTCGCCGCACCGGTTTTCTTTTATGCAATAATAATAGTCCAAGTCGTTTATGTAATTCATGTGAACTTGGTAAACATATTAAGCTTCCTTTTTCCCCTTCTACATCTCAAACTTTCTCTCATTTTGATTTGATTCATAGTGATTTATGGACTTCACCGGTTAAAAGCACAATGGGTCACGGTTATTACGTTCTTTTCTTAGATGACTTCACCAACTTTCTTTGGACATACCCGCTTGTTAATAAATCACAAACTTACAGTACTTTCGCCACATTCCACACGTATATAACCACTCAATTTGAAAAGAAAATAAAAGCTTTTCAATGCGATAATGGTCGTGAATTTGACAATAACGCTTTCACCAAACACTTCCGTGAACACGGCATTCATTTCCGTTTCTCCTGCCCATACACTTCTCCCCAAAACGGCAAAGCGGAACGAAAAATACGTACTATCAACAACCTTGTCCGCACACTTCTCATTCATGCCCACCTTCCTCCATCATTTTGGCATCATGCCCTATCTATGGCCACTTACCTTCATAATATACTCCCAAGCAAAGCCAATAAAAATAACACCCCCACCCTCAGCCTATACTACCGACATCCCTCTTACGATAAATTACGTACTTTCGGTTGCCTTTGCTACCCCCACTCCCCCCGTCTAACATTCATAAACTTCAACCCCGCTCCACCCCTTGCGTCTTCCTTGGATACCCTAACCATCATCGGGGCTACAAATGTTTTGACCTCACCACCCGCAAATTCCTCATCAACCGTCATGTCACCTTCGACGAAAGCATATACCCATTCAAATCCCTCCTTCACCCCGACCCACACCATTATAGGTTCCTGGATTCCCCGCTTTCACCCTACCTTCAACATCACCTTACACACACTTCACCTCCCACTGACCCTCAGACACCCATCACCACGCCTACACCCTCGCCTCCTCCCTCTCCCGCCCAAGCTGCCACTATACCCCCTCTCACCCCGATACCCAACCCCCCTCCTGTCCCCATCACCATCCCACCATCGAACCTCCGCACCCGTGCCCAACACGACATTTTTAAACCCAAAGTCATCCTTGACCTTAACACCGAAACCACTATCTCTCCCATACCTAAAGACCCCATCTCCGCCCTCCATGACCCTAATTGGAATCAGGCTATGAAAGACGAATATTCGGCTCTAATGACGAATGAGACCTGGGACTTGGTTCCTCGTCCTACGGGGGTCAATATTACTCGTTGTCTTTGGTTGTTTAAACATAAATACAGGTCCAATGGTGATTTGGAGCGCTATAAAGCCCGACTCGTTGTTAATGGCAAATCTCAACAAGTTGGAATTGATTGCAATGACACGTTCAGCCCTGTTGTCAAGCCGGCTACAATTCGGACCGTACTCAGCCTTGCTCTTAATAATGACTGGTCCATACATCAACTCGACGTCAAGAACGCCTTCCTCCATGGGACCCTAAATGAAACCGTCTACATGCATCAACCTCCAGGTTTTCGTGACAAGACCCGTCCTGACCATGTGTGCCTCCTAAAAAAATCTTTATATGGACTTAAGCAAGCTCCCAGGGCGTGGTATCAACGCTTTGCCACATTCGTCACAACCATCGGTTTCTCCAACAGCTTATGTGATGCCTCGTTATTCATTTACAAGAACGGTAGTGACATGGCCTACTTACTCTTATACGTCGATGATATTATCTTGGCCACCTCTACTGAAAAAGTCCGCAACACCATTATCTCCCAACTCCGCGATGAGTTTGCCATGACGGACCTTGGCCCTCTAAATTTCTTTCTCGGCCTTGCTGTTCACCGCCACTCCAAGGGATTATTCCTGTCTCAAAAGAAATATGCACAGGAGATTATACAACGCGCAAATCTGACTTCATGTAAGCCGGCATCCACTCCTGTCGATACTAAATGTAAACTAAGTGCACAAGCTGGCCCTAAAATGGCTGATCCGACATTATATCGGAGTCTCGCCGGAGCATTGCAATATCTCACGTTCACCAGACCAGACATATCTTACGCTGTGCAGCAAGTTTGCTTATACATGCATGACCCCCGTGAAGAACATTTCAGCGCCTTGAAACGTATCATTCGATACGTGAAGGGTACCACTGACCTCGGGCTGCATCTCTACAAATCTGGTAGCCAACACCTCCTCGCCTACACAGACGCCGACTGGGCTGGCTGTCCCGACACCCGCCGATCCACATCAGGTTATTGTGTTTTCCTCGGAGATAATCTCATATCCTGGTCATCCAAACGACAGCCTACTCTATCCCGTTCCAGTGCCGAAGCTGAATATAGGGGCGTCGCCAACGCAGTGGCCGAATCATGTTGGATTCGTAACCTCCTCCTAGAATTACATCAGCCACTTAACAAAGCTACCGTCGTCTACTGTGACAATGTTTCCGCCATATACCTTGCAGGCAACCCCGTCAATCATCAACGCACAAAGCACATTGAGATGGACATCCACTTTGTACGAGAACGCGTTGCAAAGGGTCACATTCACGTCCGTCATGTTCCATCACGATATCAATACGCTGACATCTTCACTAAAGGGCTTCCACGTTCATTATTTGATGAGTTTAGATCCAGTCTCAGCGTTCAACAACCTCCCGTTTCGACTGCGGGGGCGTATTAGAATACATCCCACATTCAAGGGATTATTCGGTAGCCTTATTTAGATTATTCTGACAAATCAGCATCTTTGTATTATAGGAATGTTAACATAATTAGCATTATTCGGTAGCCTTATTTAGATCAATCAGCATCTTTGTATTATAGGAATGTTAACATAATTAGCTTAGCCTTAACATTATTCTGGCCATGATCTTAGGAATATTGTCTGACAATGTATTATAAATTGTAACTTGATTTAATGAAAGGACTCAAGGTTTACAAAACTTTCACAAGCTATTTGATAAGTGATTCTTGATGTTTCTATAAACCTCAAAAAGTCTACTATGGAATGATGTCTTTGTGTCTGTCATATGGTGAATGCACCTTTATGTGGCCCTTTGGGCTTGTGTGATGTAGCCCTTTTGGGCATTTGTGATGTTTCTGGCATCCTATGGTAGTGTTAGGTGCATTGTATTCCCGGGAACTGTGTGTTATGTGATGTCTTTTGACATTCTCATGCTACTGGGTTATAATTCGTAGCCGTAGTGTGACCTACGAGGTGATTCTTACATTATATTAATAACTCATTGAGATTTGAAATTGTGACATTTGATTTTGAATTTAGAAAATAGTAATCTTTTAGTTTGCACAAATTTAATAGTCCATTTTATTTTTTAGTATTTACATTGACTTCAAAAGAGTCTGATTTTGGAGTCTACTATAATATATTCAGTTGCTCATAAGGAAAAAAATCTAAAATATTGCATTATTTCTTGAAGATAACAATAATATGTTATTCTTGAATAGTATTTTGCTATTTTTGGAATTTCCGATGCAGAATATTATTTTGTTAGATATCTAGAAACTCTAATGGGAAATCTTCTCACTAAGCCTAGCTCACTCCGTCATTTTAATTTTTTTTCCAGATTTAAGATAGCTACATAATAAGCTGAATTTTTTGTTATGGTGCATTGCTAAGAAGCGCTCACAGGGGGGAAAAAGCCTCTTCGGTGGTGTTATGTACAACCAACAATGTGTTTTGCTTTGTAAAATATTTGTAACGGTGAGGTTATGGAATGTAAATACTGATTACATATATACAGTTTGCTTTGAATTTCTGTCATCAGTAGTTTTATATATGTTTTGAGAAAGCTACATGATATGAAGTGTCAGGCTTGACTTGTGCTCAGTACTTGTCTCTTGCATAGCTCGCTGCTGTCGCATAATCCGTATTTATAAACTTTCACTACGGTATGGGGCGTGACACAACTTATCTCAAATATTCTTACCAAAACCATGGAGGATGGTTTTTTCAAGGCAGAATTATGGAGCAAGACGTTAATGCTTTATAAGATACCCTGGTCTGCTCACAAGGAGGAGGACCACCTTTCGATTAGGTAGTTCATGAGCAGTATGTAAGGAATGCTATGGTTTAGAGTGCCCAAGCTAAGAATAGTAATTCTTGGATGTGGAAGAAGCTTACGCAATGTAGGAATTGGATGTTGCTACACTAGAGCTCACCTACAAAAATGTTCCACCAGGTATCTCTTGCTTATATCACGGTCTCTTTCGTCAACATGCTTTGGTATCTTGGGCTCACATTGCTTGGCGTTCTCTTGCTATGCCTAGCTAGACATTGTTTTGTATAATGGTTAACTATCCGTGGTAGTGTTATGGTTAGCTATGTGTCGTCAGATGCTTAAGCAAGATAGAATGGTGCATATGGGTATATTACAACGTAGCTCATGTATTTTGTGTAACCGAGGAGGGGAGGGCGCAGAACACCTATTCTTTCAGTGTCCCTATTATGCTATATTGTTTGGAAAATAAAATTGATGCGGCACAAATGTGTGAGAGATCCTCTGCCTTGGAGAGAGGAAGTCGAGCGGTTCGGTCTGATGAGTAGGATATCTATGAAGCAAGCAACAGGTGCTTGCAGTCTCATTAGCTGCAGCTGTATATCATATGTATGGGGTTAACGTCTTGATTAGAAGAATAGAAGTTAATGTTATCACTAGAATGATCAGCATCAGTGTTCCCCTTAGGCTACCAACGTAACTAGACTCTTTAGCTTGTGAAATGGTGGTGATGAGTTTGGTTTGTTTTCTACATGAGATGAGCAATGCATTGAGTATGACGTGAGGTTTTTTTGCAATTTCTTAACATTGATTGTATTGAATATTGAAGTATGCGTGGTATTTGAGTATACATAAATTTCACATCTGGAAATGAAAAATTGATTCAATTTATGAAGGAAAAAAAAAACAATAGCGTACCTTCTCTAAACAAGCTTTTTCCATCGCTTCCTCTCCATTTCACCAAATAAGGGCATTACAGGTAGCAAATGTATCGAGTTTAACTCTCCTCTAGGTCAGACCAAGACTAGAGATGTACACAGCAAGGCCAACTCTCTAAATTTTAACAACTTGAAAGTCCAAGAGAAATGTTTTTTAATCTAAAGGCCCAGAAATCACAGTTTTCCCAATAAAAGCATGAACCTATCTCACCAAAATAAAATCAGCTTTAAGCATATATAGTAGCCCAAATAAATCCAAGTTCGAATACCCAAACTACCACAATCTTTAGGAAAACAAGTATAGTAACAACTTAACTTTAGACTTTCTATGATTATTAAACTCTCCAGACCATAAGTAGTCCCGGCCGGCCTACTCTTTCTACAATTTTGATCATCTTCTTTAGCAGTAATAAACTACCACAAAAGTTATGCGTGTTATAGACAGCTGATTTGATTAATGTCAATCTACTAGTAAATGAGAGGAGTCCAGAAGAGGCATTTCTGGATAATTTTTTCAATTACAAAATTGCAATCATGAACAGAAAGAGATTTGGTAAGATAAGGAGATGCCAAAATATTTCACAAGGAGATAACTTTGGTAAAATGTAAGTATATAGAAAATAAAATATCTTGAGTTGTAAACCGCCCACCACAGAAAACCTAACTTTTTGCTTCTTTTGCGCACAACCAAGAAACTAAAGTAAAGTGTAAAAATAGGCTTAAAAGGTTAGTAATTGAAGCAATATCCCCTCTACAAAAGAACATCAAATCATTTGCAAAGCATAAGTGAAAGATTTGCATAACCTTGCACTTGGGTGAAATCTGAAGCATTTAACATCTTTAAGATCAAGAAACCCTCTGCTAATATATATACTCCATACATTAATGAAAGGGTGGAGTGACGTTGGGTCCCCTTGCCTCACCCCCTTATCACTAGAGAACAAAAGAAAGAGGTAACCATTAATAGAGATAGTGTAGGAAACAGAAGGAACACATTTCATAATCCACTTCCCAAATTTGTGAGGAAACCCCTAAAGAAACCGCGATGAATTTTGGTAAAGAACAGGTTTTGGAAGCGCAGGAGTCTGTTTGGGAGCTGCGCGGTCGACCGCGGCGCTAGGCCGGTCGACCGCGATCGTGCACGGATCTAGGGTTTGTGCCTGGACTTGACGCGGTCGACCACCACGGTCGACCCTGTAGGACTTTTTGGTCTCTGTCGCTGGATCGCGATCGACCGCGAGCTTTGGACGGTCAACCACCAATCGGGTCAGGGCCAAGTTTGAGTTTCCTGTTCAGTTTGGGTTTGGTGTTTGCTATAAATACCAACATACGAATTAGGCTTTCTTGGGCTTGGATTGAAGATTGGTTTGGGGATATTGGAGCACATAAAAAGGAAAGTTTTTCTGAGCAATTGTTTGAGGGTTCATTTTGGAGAGATTAAGAGATTTGTTGGTGAGATTAGTTTGTTCCTTCGAGTGATTTGTAATCTCAGTTTGTACTCTTCTTCTCTATTAGTGAAAACTCAATCCCCTTCTTTCCCCTTGGATGTAGACAATTTGCTGAACCACGTAAAACTATTATTTGGATTTGTGCCTTTGTTTTTGATTTGTTTGGCCTGTATCTCGACGTTTGTTTGATTTGGTTCTCGAAGCACGCCCATTTGGTTGTCCCGTTTCCGTGCCGCGCACAACAATTGGTATCAGAGCTCCAGATTCCAGATCTAGGATTTTGTCTTGGTTGGAGGAGTAGATCAATTTAAAAGTTCGGCTAGGGCTTCGTTTGGTGAGAAATGTGAGATCTTTTTGGTAAAGACTCTATCTTTTTTAGTTTGGATCTATTCTTCATTTGTTCCGTATTGGTTTGTTGGCGCTTGGGCTATTTGGAGGAGTAGATCGTTTTGGAGACTCTTTGAGGGCTTAGTTTGGAGATAAAGGTGAGATTTTTCCTATTTGTGGATCTCGTTGCCGTCGTGCGGGGTGAGATCGTTTGGAGACTCTTGTTAGGGTTTCAATTGGAGGTAAAATTCTTTTCTTTATCAGTTTGGATCTATTCTTCATTTGTTGGTGCTTTGAGATAGTTGGCCGAGATAGAAGGATTTGAGGCTGGGTTATTTGTTTGTTGATACGATGTATTGGATTATTGAGATGTGTCATTGACCTGTATATTGAAGTCCTTTGAGCACGTTGGTATGAGCAAGGAGACCGAGGTGGAGTTTTCCACTTCTATTCGATGATTGAGGGGTCTTCTATTTGGTGTTCATTCAGGCATTTGGGAGCCTTCCAAGGAGGCATCATTGGAAGATAATTGGTATTTTGGTTTCCTTTGATGTGGATTGTACTAGGCATTTGTGGGTTACAACCAAGTCCCGTTGGTTTTAAAGTCCTAGTAGTCAACAACAGTTGAGGAAGTGTATTGCCAGAAAGTGAATGTACTTCATTCTGATTTTAGCGGGAGGTACAAGAGGGACCTATTTCTGTGTTTGTGCCGAGCTCACGGTAATTGGAGACACTTCATTGGTGTGGAAACTTTGGGGCGACGAGATGAGATGCCAGTTTCGATGGGTCGTTCCTTTCTGGAGGAGAATCAGCGTTGGTTGTCGAGCATTGGTTCTGGTTCTGGAGTTTCGACATATTTGTGTCATCTTAGTCATAGGTCGCTGACTGCTGCATTAGGAGTTATTGGATCTGGTGGAGCTGCTTTAGATTTTGGTTGGCGTCGGATATTCGGTTACCCAGCATTTGGTCACATCAAGGATGTGAGATTTGATCCGATTGCGCGTTTGGGATTCAGAGGCTTATTTGATTATCGGTTGGGAGCTTCTGATTTTATTCTGAGCAGGTATGTCACATTGGACTCTCGGCAGGTAGAGAGTGTTGATCAGGTTGTTTGGATATCACAGCAGGTGGAGGGTGATGCTACTCCACGTTGGGTGGAGTTTACTCCACATACTCCAGATCATACTGTATCGTTTGAGATTCCAGCTGAGGTGACACAGATTGGGGATCATTTGGTTTTGGATGCAGATGATATTGGTGAAGAGTTACAGACTTTTCTATTTGTTTGAGGGCCTTTGGAGGCTATTTGGGTGAACTATGTGAAGGCTTGATTCCTTGGGCAAGAGGATACGTAGGCAGTCTTTATGATGTAGCCAATTTGGTGAGTAGATACCGACGTTTGAGTGAGTGTTCGTACTCTCGTTTGGGTCTCAACTTGTTGAGGATTGAGAAGCAACAAATGAGACATTTGATTTGGTTGGTGTCGGCTCAGTTTTGGTAGAAACTTCACCGAGGTGGAGAATTGAAGATCATGTTTTGGAAGCGGGATGAATTTTGGTAAAGAACAAATTTTGGAAGCGCGATGAATTTTGATAAAGAACAGGTTTTGGAAGCGCAGGAGTCTGTTTGGGAGTTGCACGGTCGACCGCGGCGTAAGGCCGGTCGACCGCGATCATGCACGGATCCAAGGTTTGTGTCTGGACTTGGCGCGGTCGACCGTCACGGTCGACCGTGATACCCTGTAGGACTTTTTGGTCTCTGTCGCTGGATCGCGGTCGACCGCGAGCTTTGGGCGGTCGACCACCAATCGGGTCAGGGCCCAGTTTGAGTTTCCTGTTCAGTTTGAGTTTGGTGTTTACCAACATACGAATTAGGGTTTCTTGGGCTTGGATTGGAGATTGGTTTGGGGATATTGGAGCACAGAAAATGAAGAGTTTTTCTGAGCAATTGTTTGAGGGTTTATTTTGGAGAGATTAAGAGATTTGTTGGTGAGATTAGTTTGTTCCTTCGAGTGATTTGTAATCTCAGTTTGTACTCTTCTTCTCTATTAGTGAAAACCTAATCTCCTTCTTGCCTCGTGGATGTAGGCAATTTGCCGAACCACGTAAAACTATTGTCTTTGGATTTGTGCCTTTGTTTTTGATTTGTTTGGTCTTTATCTCGACGTTTGTTTGATTTGGTTCTCGAAGCATGCCTGTTTGGTTGTCCCGCTTCCGCGCGGCGCACAACAACCCCAACCCTCTAACACATGGAAATCCCAACTTATTGAGTAATATGTCTTTTTCAAGTCAACATTCATAATGCAACTTCGACAAATACTCCTACTACCATGGATAAGTCACAACTCTTATGCAAAGAAAATATTATATGAGATGTTTCTCCCTTTAATAAAAGATCTTTGATTCTCACTTACAATACTATGAATAATTGAGTTTAGTCTATTAGAGGTTGTTTAGTTTACAAATAATCTTTTATCCAGGTGATGGATTTTGAAAAACTCATAATTGAAATTGTGTTTGTTTGTCATGGATATTAAAGAAGATTTGTATGAGGGACAAAATCCAATTAAACATTGTTTGGCTGTACGTAAATTTTATTGAGGATATGTTACTAAATTCATGAATCCATTTGAAATTAGCATAATTTTAGAAAATTATATTTGTTGCATTTATTCTACGTGGCAAACCTAAAACCACATATAACAAATAATAAACAATAAGTGTATTTAATAAAAAACTATAATTTTTAATATGTGGGCCCCTTTTTTAAAGGTAATGATGCAAAATGCATAAAAACAAATAACCTTTTAGTAATGATATTAGAGATGCGCTTATAGAGGATATTACAACAAATAACCGGCCTGAAGTCTAATATAGTGTTAGGGCAAGCAAGTTGTGGCATCAAAAACCTGAGCATTTTACCTTTAGGAGAGAAGTACTGTAACTGTATACAATATCAATCGTATTGACAGCTGCCGCTCTCAAGTGGCAGAGTGCTATCACAACTTAAACTGTCTCTTCGACTGTCCCCTATGCATTTAAAAGTAGAAATACTTTAATATGCACGTTGTACGCAAGCATAAGTAGGATTAAATTTTAATATAGGTATAGAATAGAGTGTTGCTGTATCAGATCATAATATAGAAAATGGATTTTTTTTAAAAGACTTTTTTTTGCTAAATAATTAGCAAAACAGACTGATTCAAAACATACGGGACTGCTAGTCTTGTATGTTTAGTCGCTACTAACTTGCGGCTAATACGACCCAAAAAAACTATGGGACTACTAGTCCCGTAGGTTTTTTGTGCGGGCTACAACAAACACAGCAAATCTACGGGACTAGTAGTCCCGTAGATTTATACTTTTTTCTTTCATTTATATCTGTACGCGAGCGTACGATGGATATGAGGAGAAGAAGCTAAGAAGATCATATCGAATGGCCCGTCACCACCTGTTATGGTGTTCACTCACCCAAGATACAGTATTTGCGAAATGATACGATAAGAGTCCTAAGCAAAAAAAGCTCAACCCTTTGACCGACTCCCACAGTCATCTCTCTGCCTTAGGGGAAAGAGAGCCCTAGTCAACTCTCAATAGTACCAGACATTTGACTCCTCAGTCAAATATCAAGTCATTGGCTTTTTATCAAGGGATAAACCCCAGGGCACAATTACAGAGGCCTTGGCCCCACCTACTCATCAAGCCGACACCCTGGTATTGACACAAGAGGCGATACTAATCGATACGAGAGATCCTGAACTCCCACAAAAGACGATATTCCGACCAGTCGAAACAAGCCAATATTCCTGAGTCGATATGAAAGGCGGTGCCGGTCGACCCTATTATTAAGGACGACCCTATTTAGGGCATTCAACCACTCACTAGACATTTCTCAGAAATGACTTAAGGGACGTTCTCTGCTATCGACTAAATTGATGACTCGATTCCGGTCTCAAGCCTCTCCCCTTGAGCAAATGTCGACATCTCAGTCCACCTCGAACAAGCCTTATCCAGATTTTGGCCTGATAGACTTGTCAGCTCAATCACTTCCCTGAAAAAGTAGAGACATCCTCTCCAAAGTTGAAGTGACTTCCTGTAGGATATAAAAATCGCAGTGATTACAGTAGGGCCTAAAAAAACTAGCCTGCACAAGTCAAGTCCGCTCAAGAGTTGAGTTTGCCAGAAGAAGGAAGCTGGCTCACGGGCTTGACTCGCCAGCACGAGTCAAGAACACGTGATCGCTGAACTCACCTGCACGTCCAGGCAATCCGCCATGCGAGCGAAAACTCACCTGCACACTTGATTCGCCTGCACGAGTCAAATCTACCCAAGAACTAAACCCGCCTGCATGGCCATGCGATCAACAAGTTCGCCAAACTCGCCAGAGTATTGGGCAGCTGCAATATCACGTACAGTGATGGGCCTTCCCAATTTCTATGACGTGAAAGGAAGGAGTACAGTACTCCGATCCCATCAAGTAGCCGCTCACAGTACAAGTGGCTAGTCAAATCCGCACAGGAGTCAAATCTACCCAAGAACTAAACCCGCCTGCATGGCCATGCGATCAACAAGTTCGCCAAACTCGCCAGAGTATTGGGCAGCTGCAATATCACGTACAGTGATGGGCCTTCCCAATTTCTATGACGTGAAAGGAAGGAGTACAGTACTCCGATCCCATCAAGTAGCCGCTCACAGTACAAGTGGCTAGTCAAATCCGCACAGTCGCCAAACCTGCCTGCATACTTAACTCGCCTGCACAAGTTAAGTTCATTTAGTCTCCAAGTTCGCCTGCATACTTGATTCGCCTACACAAATCAAGTTCGTCCAAGTGGCTGAGAGTCGCTTGCATGGTCAGACAATCAGCAAACTCGCCAAACTCGCCAGAGTACCTGATCCTATTTCTCGCAACGCGAAGGAGAGGAGTACAGTGCTCTGATCCCATAAAGCAGTCGCTCACAGTACAAGTGAGAGGCATGGTATCTCTCAATAGTACATGGTCACATCCCATGATTCAAGAGAGTGACCACGTCATCTCTCTTCTATTTAAGAGCCTCTCCTGGCTATAGGAAGGAGGTTCACAGTTTATTGATTGATTCAATCAGTTAGCTGAACTATTAGCTCTTAACTCCCAACGGAGTTGATGACTGGCTCTTTGCATTGATCTTGCACTGTAACGTCTCCCTCTAGCTTTCGGCCTTGATTGCCATTGAGCTCAGAGGTCCAAACTCAATCAACGTGAGCTTCTACTGTGTATTGAAGCTCACCTACAACCTTGATCGGATCGTCCAAGTGAAGCAAACTCGGTGCGAGAACTGAGCGAGGCGTTCTATCGCTACCAAAGATCTCATGTTAAACAAGGAGGGCATTCCCTTTGCTTCTGTTGTAACTTTGATTCATTAGTTTGTAATAAGCTATTCTTTTCAACACAAACGAAAACCCCACTTCGGGAAATCAATTTTTTACACCTACAGAAGATGGGGACCACAGTGGGAGAAACTGTTTCCTCAACCAAAATAGTGGTTGTGCAGTTCGACGAGGTTGCTATCGGGATGACCGTGGAGCTCCTCTTAATCGAGTTCAACCAGACCAAGTATGAAGAGTACTTGTCTTCCTCTTCCTCTAGTGGCAATGCGTCACACAAACACCATAGAGTTGTGTGCGTGGCTCGACCCAAGTGGCCGAGGCATCCACGCCTGAGGACTCTATCCGAGTCATGGCAGGGAGTCATATTCCCCCCACTTCTACTGTGTATTGAAGCTCACCTACAACCTTGATCGGATCGTCCAAGTGAAGCAAACTCGGTGCGAGAACTGAGCGAGGCGTTCTATCGCTACCAAAGATCTCATGTTAAACAAGGAGGGCATTCCCTTTGCTTCTGTTGTAACTTTGATTCATTAGTTTGTAATAAGCTATTCTTTTCAACACAAACGAAAACCCCACTTCGGGAAATCAATTTTTTACACCTACAGAAGATGGGGACCACAGTGGGAGAAACTGTTTCCTCAACCAAAATAGTGGTTGTGCAGTTCGACGAGGTTGCTATCGGGATGACCGTGGAGCTCCTCTTAATCGAGTTCAACCAGACCAAGTATGAAGAGTACTTGTCTTCCTCTTCCTCTAGTGGCAATGCGTCACACAAACACCATAGAGTTGTGTGCGTGGCTCGACCCAAGTGGCCGAGGCATCCACGCCTGAGGACTCTATCCGAGTCATGGCAGGGAGTCATATTCCCCCCAAGTCAATCAAGGCCGAGCAGAAGGCCAAGAACACAGGGCAGAAGACTGCCAGATGGGTCGCCAAACGACCCTCGTAGGGAGAGACAGTGGTTCTCCTTGGCACGGACCATGCCGTTGTAGTCCGCACGGACGCTCCTCTTTCTAGAAGAGCCCACCAGCGGCGACGACAGGCTCTCTCCTGTCAGGAGGCCCAAGCCTTCGCCTCTTATGATGGCCTGAACTATTACTCAGGCCTGAAGAATGCTAAACGGAGATGCAGACCTCCCAATGCTTATGGATTCACCGAATCAGGCGAACCATCGCGCTCAGGCGAGCTTCACTCTGATTGTAACATTTCCCGTTTTGGCGAGTCTGGTACTTCTGGCAAGCTTAGCCACTCAGGCGAACCAATCAAAATGAGCGAGCCCGTAAACTTAGATGGACTTCGCCTCTCAGGTCACATCCTTGATGCAAATAGATTGCCCAGATCAGGCGAGTCTGCCCGAGCAGGCGAGTCGACCAAATCAGGCGAACCCCGTTGAATCCACTCGACGGGTAAGCATCACAAACGAACGAGCCTTAACAACAAAGGCAAGTAGTGGGCGAGGCCTCCCAGACCCGCCTGCACAAACAAGCGGTTGAAGTTTGCTAACAAACGTGAACTCGCCCGAACGCGATGGCTCGCCTATCAAGGAAACGTCACCTGACTCCAATACTTAACCATTCCATCTAGTGTACGCAAGAGAGTTCATCCAAACCTCTCTCATGCAATCACTTGGTTGATCCCTGGGGGTCACCACCAGCGACCTACGAAAGATCTCCGGGATCATCTAACTCGCAAACGCACTATTCATAAGACGAATCCTCAATGCCACTGTGAGAGACTCATCCAGGCGGTACTCACCGATTGCTAGTGTATAGGGACAACGAGACCTTTGGTGTTCAAAAGGCTTGCTCAACAGCCTCCCAAACCTAGATCTTCTCGTCGAAGGCGTAACCACCAAAGGAGGCACGCCGTCGATGATTTAGAGCTCCCGTCGGCTACGGTCAACATGACGGGGAAGGGCAAAACTGTACTTCTAAATTCCTCAAACTTAGACTATTTCCTGGGACCCAATCACCCGCTCGTTCAGCGTGAGCGTGAAGGCATATTCTTATGCACCCGTACTCGTACGGGGGCGACCTAACCGCTCTATTATGCGCTCATAGTGTCTCCTTCGGGCGGCGAAGATGAGGCTTGCTCAGCGGCAGACACATCCCAAACCTTACATTCGGTTCAAGACGAACTAGTGAGGGTGCACATGATGGAAACCGCGGATGACCAAGCAATCACTAGGAAGTTTGAAGAACACCAATCCGCCATCAAGTCCATAAAGGATATGTTGGAACAACTTCTAAACAAGAAAAAAAGAAGAAAAGGTCCACCCGTACTCCACGGAAGCCGGTAGGAGATAGGGAATGAGGACCTACTCCTAATCAGACGACTGAACTAGAAGATAACACTGATCCGCATTCGGATCACTCTTCAAAGTCATCGGCAGGGACGTCACGTACTGGGGGTACTGCCCGAGATAAGAGGCTCGACGAGTTCCAAAGTCAACTCAATGCCTTGAAGCTCCAGCAAAATATGAACAAGATGGGGGTGGTCAGACTGTACCCTATCGAGTGGGACACAGTCCCCTACCCAGCAAATTTTAAGCCCATCAGTTTGGTGTAGTTTGATGGCAAGGGTTCCCCCTCACAGCATACTACTACTTCATGTCTTAAACTAGATTCCTCATAGGGAACGACGCCATACTCACTCGATTGTTCATCGGCACCCTCAAAGGGTTTTTTAATGGTTCCGCAAGTTGGAACCAGGCTCTATTACATTATGGGCCGACGCGGAAAGACTCTTCCTAGCCCGCTTCTTTGATGATGACACAGAGATGTCGATGGCTACCCTCCTCGCTGAAAAGCAAAGGAAGTTGGAGTCGGTCAATGACTTCGTAAAGAGGTTCAGGAATCGGTCAATTCATTGCCGAGACCAAGTCTTCGAAGTTACACTGATCGAGATGTGCCACAATAATCTTTTGATCCATATTTTGTCCAAGGTTGGCACGATAGAAACCCAAACCTGGAAGGAACTCGTTCGCCAGGGTAAGCAAGTTGAGAATATGATCAAAAGGCTGGAGGCTGAGGAGCCTCACCCCAAAAAGGGAGCTGCGGAACCGAACGCACCCAAGAATCCTCCTCGATCAAGAGGAAAAGAGATCATGGCGGTTGACTCTGCTCCGGCACCCAAACCGGCCCAAAGGCCGAAGCCTAAGTCGTTCGAGTAGTGCCCTCCTAAGCAATACGACTTCAAGGAGGACCAAGTAGTAGCAACCTTCGACACTCTTCTCAAGAGCAACAGGATTAAGTTATCGGAAGTCACCAAGCCCGAAGAAGATGACCACGAACTTGGTCACCTTGAGTTTCGGAACAGACCTTCTAGAAATTCAGGCACCGATGGGGTTGGTGCCTATCCCCAAAGTGATGCTAAAGATTACTAATGATGATCCTCACAATCAACGGGGAAAAGGCTTAGTATCGCAGATCTTGCCATCAGGGCAGGTGATGTGGGTCCACCCAAACCTTCTCAGTGATGAGCAGTGGGTTTCAAAGTCTTCAAGGAAGACCAAAGGTAAGCCCTACAATGCCATCTTCACTATCCCAGAGGGAGACAAAGCAGGTATAACAACCCTCACTGACTCTGACGAAGTGGCTGTCGCTTTTGCCACTAGAGCGGGAAGGGAATTCACCAAGAACTACCTTTCAAGGACAGAGGACCCGGTAGGTCCCTCCACGGGGCCACATGCAATAGCTCGTCCAAATCTCGAAGGATCAAGCTCGAGTAGTCAACCCTTCTGATTCGATGTGCTCGCACAATTGAAAAACATTCCTGCCAGAATCACCATGTATGAACTCCTGCGGTTGTCCAGATCTACTCGGGAAGCTCTACAAGAGGCGCTAGCCGACTCAGAAGCTTTTGCCATACACTTCTCACCTGTTAGGGAGGAAGACATAGGAATGAAATGTTTACAATGCTATCAGGCCTCTGAACAGCGGGTCCCCTGTATCACATTTACCCTCAAAGACATGCTGATCAAAAGCATGTCCCATGATCGACCCTTATACTTCATAGGGTACATCGGTTCCTCCAAAGTGGATTGGATCCAAGTTGACCCGGGATCCACGCTAAGCATTGTCCCCTTGAAGCTTATCAAGCACCTGGGGGTATCTCAAAGACGTTTGTCTGTGACAACCATGACCATCTTTGGCTTTAACGCCACCGGGACCCGATCAGTTGGCAAGATATGTCTAAAGTGTCGTACATGCGACATGAAGATGGAGGTGACTTGTTACATCATCGACGTCGAACCTTCCTACAATGTGCTATTAGGATGGCCGTGGATCCACAACAACCGTATAGTCCCCTCCATGATATATCAATGCCTAAAGTACGTGGATGACTACGATCGGGTGAAAAAGGTGGTTGCCGATAAACAACCCTTCAAGGGAGTCGAGAACTACTTCACGGATTCCCTGCTCTACCAAGACCTCGATGAACCACTGATCGAGGAACCCAGGAGTGGTAGTGAAGTAGATAGCGAACCCGAATACGGTGATAGCCTTATCCTAACCGATTTCGAACCAATTGTAATCGGCTACGAAAGCCTTGATGTAACTAACGCTGATTAGGCGGATGGAGTTATCTTGAATGAAAAGTTTAACTTTTCTTACTTATCGTCTTATCCGAAATCTGATGATGATAGATCCGAGGATTCAATTTTGGGATTGTACAACTCTTCCTTACACTTTCCTGTGTGTTCATCGTATGTTACAAGAAGACAGATGATCGAGTCATCGCAGGCTGTGTTCATCGTGCCCGCTCAAGATAATTACCAGAATGATATTATCTTTGGAAGAATCGATCATCCCTTGCGCACATTGTAGGATGAATCCGAGGAAGAGGATCCCGCCCCCCAGTTTTCGTAATATAGTCATACGGCGAAGCTTATGATGAGGAACATGGGCTATGACTTCACTCGTCAAGAGGGTCTAAACTACGGTAAAGGACGGAAGACGATCGTTCGATCCGCCTATGTGCCTAAAGGAAGGCCCTCAAACTACTTCAGCAAGACTCGAAGAGGCTTAGGTTACACCTTCTCCTCATCAGAGTTGTTATGCAACTTCCGCAAAGACTCTGATGACTCCCGTTCGGATGATCAGTCATCAACATCCTCGGCATGGGACTCAGACGTCAGTGTAGGAGATTTGTTAAAAGATCTCAAAGTCAACATGACTGCGACTGATTCCACCAAAATGGTAGAGGATGAACCGGTCCTACTTTATGATGAAGCATGGGACAATCATATCAATGCTCAGTGGAACAGTCACTTCGCGTAGCGTGAACCACCCACCAAGGATGAAATCCTCCGGGTAACATAGGCGATGAGGCGAGCCCTAAGCCCATATTTATCAGCGGTAGCTTACCTCCTCAAGAAAAGAAAGATCTCATATCCCTCATACGGGAATATATTGATGTCTTCTCATGGAATTATGAGGACATGCCCGACCTTGATCCTCAAATCACCATGCATCACCTTAACATAAGCTCGGACGCCAAACCCGTCAAACAGTAGTAGAGACGATTTTGTCCATAAATCATGGAGGCGATCAAAACCAAAGTGAAGAAGCTGATCGAATCCGGCTTCATCAGAGAGGAACAACATCCTGACTAGGTAGCCAATATTGTTCTGATACTAAAAAGAACAGCAAGATCTGCATCTGCATCGACTTCAAAAACCTCAACATAGCCTATCCAAAGGATGAGTTTCCTCTGCCCATCACAGATGTCATTATTGATAACACGTGCGGGTTTGAGAGAATGTCCTTTACGGATGGATTCTCAATGTATAATCAAATCAAGATGCACCCTGATGATGAGAAACACACCTTATTCTGAACTCCGATAGGGGTGTACTGCTACACGGTTATGCCTTTCGGACTCAAACACACCGGTGCAACCTATCAGCGCGCCATGAGCATGATTTTTCGGGACTATCTACGGAAAACAGTCGAATGCTACATGGACGATCTGGTCGTAAAAAGCCATAGAAAAGACAACCACCTCCAAGACCTGAGAGTGATGTTCAAACTTATGCGATCTCATCATCTTAAGATGAATCCAACGAAATCATTCTTAGGAATGTCTAGCGAAAAGTTCCTTGGATTCGTCATCACGATGAAGGGAATTCGCATCGACCCCGATAAGGTACAAGCTATCCAAGAGCTTCAACCACCCCAGAACCTCATGGAATTAAGGGGCCTCCAGGGACGGTTGGATTACATCCAAAGGTTTATCTCAAATCTTTCAGGTAAGTGCCAACCCTTCTCCAAACTGATGAAGAAAGACGTCTCCTTTGTATGGGACGAGCCCTACCAACGAGCGTTCGAGGAGATTAAAGCTTATCTCTCGAACCCTCCCGTCTTGGCGGCTCTGGTCTCAGGGAAACCATTCCTAATCTACGTACGGGCCATGGAGCATTCTCTGGGCAGTCTCTTAGCATAGAACGATGACGTTAGCCATGAGCAAGGTATCTATTACCTGAGTAGGACCCTACAAGGTGCCGAATGAAGGTACCCTATGGTCGAAAAGGAATGCCTAGCCTTGGTATTCGCCGTCCAAAAGATGCGACATTACCTGGTTGGCTAGACCATCTATATCATCTCTCGGATGAACCCCATCCGAGTCTTCATGACGCAACCCGGAGCCTTAAACTGGCGTCTGGCCAGGTGGGTGCTCCTATTGTCTCAGTACGACATCCACTTTATTCCACAGAAATTAGTCAAAGGACAAGCCATCTATGATCTTATGGCCAGCCACCCGTTAGGGATAAAGACTGACTTGTTCGAAGACTTTCCGAATGAGCCTCCCGAAGTCAACATAACCTCTCTAGCGGAGGTTTGGCGGATGTTCTTCGATGGTGCATCTCGCGTTGGCACAAGCGGGTCTATCATTGCAGGAGTGTGGGTGGTCTTGACTTCCCCACACAACCACATATTTGTTAGACTCTAGAGGGGGGGTGATTAGGGTCTTATTCTAATCTAATCCGATTTTATTCCAATTAAAACTTACTAAAGAAGTATTCTTGCAAGAAAGATATACAAGTGTTATAAGCAAGAATAATTAATATGAACAATGAGATATATCCTAGCAATAAGATATACTATGAGATATATGCAAGGATATACAAATTAATACAAGGGTGAAATAAACATAAACAAGATAGTGGGCAAAGTAAATAATGAGACAATGGCGATATGAGCAATGAGCACAAATAAGAATAAATGCCAAAGCATACTCAAACGCAATCAAATAATCATGGAGTTTGGATCTTCTGTCCTACGTCTCCGCTCTCCACTCCCGAGGAGAAATCCACTATCATAATCCGGTTTGGAAGTAGGAATTTCTACACACTCGGTTTTCTAGCTTACCGAAAACTCTACAACTCACACTCTTGCAAACCCACTCTACACCCTCACAAGTGTTGGACCTAGCCGTGTCTCCCTCAAGTACTCGGTTACAACCTCTCCCTAGGTTCGTCAACCGACACCACTCCTTTTGGGACGATCCCCGACTCTCACCACATACTCCTCTTGGTGTACAAGTGTATTACAAAGTGATCTCACAAGATTGGCTCAATACAAAGTGTTTGTTCTCTATAATGGATGAGAACGAATTATAAGCTCACTCTCTAAGTTACAAATACAAAGTGTTTGTTCTCTATAATGGATGAGAACGAATTATAAGCTCACTCTCTAAGTTACACAAACTCACAACCCAATTATACTATGAATGTAAATACAATAAGCTCAATGGTTGTGTGTGTGTAAGCAAAGAAAAACAAATCAAAACTAAACTCAATATAATTCTAGCATATAGAAATTATGAATAAAACAGTAAATAACTAGAAATAGAGTTTAGGAAATCTTCTTTGAAAAACAAGATGGAGAGGAGGATTAAAATGAAGCTCAAACAATGTAGATGATCTTCTCCACTTGTAAAACAATCTTCATAAACCAAACAAACTTTAAACCCAACTAAAACCCTTGTTAACACTCTTTTTAAACTTCTTTAAAACTTTCCATTGGGTTACTGAGATAGAAGGGGTTTGGGGGTTTATATAGGAAGAGGAAACAACAGCAAAAACCCTAAAGAAAAAGACCAAAAAACCAACAGAATCAAAAATCAGATTCTGTACAAAATAGCCGTTGGAGTGAACGACGGTCGATCGTGAAAATCTCGCGGTCGACCGCGAGCTACTTTCGAAGCTGAGAATTTTCCAGAGACTTTGGCGGCGTGGCGGTCGGCTAGCTGACGGTCGACCGTGACGGTCGACCGCGAAAGTTTCTGTTTGACTCCGCAGGTAAAAACTCAGGTGCGATCGACCATGGCGGTCGACCGTAAATTGATATAGAATATACAGGTTTGAAAATAGTTTGCTGATTTTAAAACACTGTTTAAAAATATCAAACAAATTTTAAAATTTATGAAACTTTGGAAAATGATTGTAGACATGATAATACACATGCTACAAAAATTGGTTTTCTAAAAGGACTTCTCAAATGAGTAATATCATCATTTTACAAAATAGTCCAAAACATGAAAGTATAAACATACGAGTTTTGACATTTTAGCTTAACCATGTTTTGAAACATTACAAAATGATTTTATAGACTTGAAGAAAGATGTAAGCTATTGTTATGAAGTCTATAAACAATAAATATAATATTTTATCAAAATACACATATAATGCACTAAAACATGATTTCATTGAACTAAATAAAATTGATATTGATGAAATCATATATATGCATATAAGTATGAAACTAAAATATGTTTTCTAATTATATTTAATTGTTTCATAGTAAAACTTGAAAACTATCAAACCAAAACATATATGTATATATATAACTATATATATACATGGAAACCAATAAATGTGTGTGTGTATATTATATTGAGCTTAAGGTATTAACACACATAATATAAACTCCTAAACTAAATTACCCAAGCTTGATGAAGGTCTTCAATGAGCTCAACTTGGTACACTTGCGGATGAAGCTTGAACTTGGATCTTCAACTTGAATTATACATAGCTTCAATCCACAATTCCGCCAACCTCCATTGGATATGATCGTGAAAGCTTGATTCCATCCATCCTCCAACTCGTTGTTTACCTAGAATAAATACGAAAATACAAACACTAGTCAAACAACATTAGAAGTAAATTGTTTGTTAAACATCATCAAAAATAAGAAGGCCAACAGTATTACCCCGATCCTTCTCTTTGACTGAGTCGTATACCAACAACGTGGCTGAGTACAATGCACTGCTCATTGGACTCAAACTAGCAAAAGAGTTAGAGATAAAACATCTCGAGGCCTACGGTGATTCTGAGCTCATCGTCAAACAGATGATGGGGGAATACAAGGTTAGAAATAACGATCTGATCCCGCTTCATAAAGCAGCTATCAAACTAGCTGAATCATTCGAAAGCTTTCATATTAAGCATGTGCTTCGTTCTAAGAATACGCATGTAGACGCCCTCGCTCATTAGCAGCTAACCTGACCCAACCGCTAGGGACGACTCAGCATGTTACTGTCACGAGTCGACGACTCTTTCGGCCAGAGGATATTCTGGAAGTAAACATTACTCACCAGGCTTCGGATCAACTTGACTCGAAAGATTAGCGTTTCCCGATTATCAACTACGTCTTATACGGTATACTACCTGAAGACGCTAGGGAGTGGGAATCTGTCCACCGATGCGCCGCAAGGTTCTACTACGATTCAACCTCAAAAGCCTTATATCATAGGTCGTATGATGGTATGTTGCTTCGATGTTTTTCAAAGATAGAAGCACAAGAAGTTCTACGCGAAGCCCATGATGGCACTTGTCGGGCTCGCCAACCTAGACCTAAGCTCTAGGATCGTGTGCAGAGGATAGGCTACTATTGGCCCAGAATGGTTAGTGATGCAGTCGCTTACGCCAAACGTTACCACGCGTGTCAAATCCACGCTAATTATATGCACTGATCGCCCGAAGACTTGCATCCGACAGCACCTTCATGGTCGTTCGAGGCGTGGGGAATGGTTATCGTCGGACCGATATCCTCGCCATCAACAAGGGGTCACCGCTTCATCCTTGCGATTACCGACTATTTCTCCAAATGGGCTGAAGCTGTCCCACTAAGGGAGGTCAAGACCAATGATGTGATCAGATTCATCAAACATCATGTCATATATTGATACGGCGTCTCCAGGTGTGTCATTCATAACAACGACACGTAGTTCATTAGTCACGTATTCACCCGATTTTGTGATAAGTTCAGAATGCAGAACCTTTCCTCCATGGCTTATAATCCCTCAGCAAACTGTTTAGCCGAGGCCTTCAACAAAATGATCATTAAGATCTTGACTAAGCTGACCTCCAATAGCAAGCGTGATTGGAACAAGAAGCTTGGTGAAAGTTTATGGGCGTATCGCATGACGATTCGCACACCAACCGGCACCACGCCTTACTCACTGGTATATGGCTTCGAGGCCGTGTTACCTTTGGAAATTGAGATTCTATCCCTCCGTGTAAGCACTAGATGAGAAATGGCTTGAAGCTTAACAGCACATTGAGTTCTACCAAGCCCAAATGGCCAAGGCTTTCGACCATAAAGTCAAGCATCAATCCTTCAAGGAAGAAGAATTGGTCCTTGCTATTCAACGACCGATGATTCTCACCTCCAAAAAGAAAGGCAAATTCCAACCAAATGGGAAGGCCCGTTCGTGATAGAGACAGTCTATTCGAACGAGGCTTATCGCCTTATCAAACCAAATGGTGATAAGATCATGATACCTATCAACGGAAAATTCTTGAAGAAGTACTACCATTAGTCCTCCTTAAACTCCCACTGGTGCACGAATCTAAACTGCCCCTTTTTCCTCCAACCGGTACATGGGGCTAAACTATCCCTACCTCATATACTCCGTCATATACACGAGTGTGAGACACTACTTATAAGGAACCCCCAGAAGATACTACGTGTAGTATTCATAGGGATAACCCAAACCCCCACTCGGTCAAACCTTTCTACAGTTAGGACCAAAGCCAACTATCAAGTTAATTTCCACCTCTGATAGTCATTTCTCCATCAGTTTCATTCAACTGGACGATGGATCTCTTAAAACTATCAAATTAATTTCCACCTCTGATAGTCATTTCTCGATCAGTTTCATTTAACTGGACGATGGATCTCTTAAAACTATCAAGTTAACTTCCACCTCTGATAGTCATTTCTCCGTTGGTTTCATTCAACTAGACGATGGATCTCTTAAAACTGTCAGGTTAATGATTTGCCTCTGATATTCTCCTTCAAGTTTCTCCCGTTGATCCTCTCCAATAGGATGACGGGACAAACTCCCACTGTCTTGTTAACTATTACCTCTGGCAAAATTAACTTACCAATCCTCTCCAATAGGCCCACAGAGTTGCTCAAACCGCAACAAATAGCATCGTCATGTTAACAACTACACCTCTGGTGATATCAACTTATCAATCCTCTCCCATAGGATGATAGGCTCTCATAGTTGCTTCGATCGCAACAAGATTCTATCAGGTTAATAATCACCTCTAGTATCCGGCTCCGTCATTCCCACGAATAACACTGCCCAAGTAGTAACCAACCATGCGACGTGTTGCTACTCCGGTCGATCGTCACACTCATACGTCCCTGAACGACCCGACCTATTCCGAACATTCTAATATTTTCTTAGAGCAATCAATGTATAGCAACCCACCATGCGACGGCTCCTACAACAATCAATCATCATACACCTACGTCCCTGAATGATTCGATTATCTCCACACCGTCATTCCCCCTAGTGACGTTGACATCGATAGCGACCTACCACGTGATGTGTCCTATCAATCCTCGAGCGACGATCTACCAAACGATGAGTCTTAACTCGGACCCCATCCCGACCACCTGCATAGGTGATCGGTCATCTTAGGCTAAATTATCCAGCTTAACTGTGACTTGACAGTCGAAGTTAACCCAACCCTATGCTTCGAACGGCCAAGGGTAGAGGAAAAATCTTATCATGAAGTCTAAGAGAAACCCCTCAATAACTCACCATACAGATGGAAACGATATGGCTAGCCTGACTCAAACAACAGTCGGTAAAGGCAAGTCATGTTTGTTGGCTGCCAAGGATTGGCTAAGAGTCCTAAGCATAGATCAACACAGAAAATAAGGAAAGACTACAAATGCAAAACCAAGAGTAATCAAAAGCATAAGAAGCCATTCCAGGCTGAGTTTAAGAGCAACATGTTTTGGACAAAGATGTAGCAAACATCAACAAAGTTACAACCATTCATAACAGAAAGGAAACATCCTAAATTAACTTCAACATGCTGAAGGTGGCGATCTTGGCCTTGACTTCCACAAGCTCCGTCGCCTGCCGAGCTCGGACCTTTTCCTCATGCCTCTGTTGGAGCTTGGCGAGGGCAGCCTCAGCATCCTCCTCCTCCTAGCGCAGACCCTTTAGGGCTTGTGACTCCTCGATAGCAAGGCGAACGACCCTTGTGTTCTCTTCTTGCCACTTCTTCAGGTCCTCCTCTCCCCATGCAGACTAGACCCCCAAGAAGGAGCAAGCGTCATGATAGGCGTCCATCCTAGCCAGCAAGTCACGGTGTCGCTTGTGCAGACGCGTAAGCTTGGCTTCCTTTTCCGAGATGCTCCTCTCTCGAGCTCCGCGTTCAAGCACCCTTTGAAACTGGGCACTCATCAGAAGAGGCATTGGCT
>NC_033801.1:61292618-61300388 GCF_001876935.1 Asparagus officinalis
CGGCATGCACCAGCTCCTCCAGATAGTACATAAACCCCTCCAAATGATGAAGCTCTCGCTTGCATCGCTTGGCGAGTTAGGAGCTGCCCACACGCCGGATCTCTTCGAGACTTTCAGCCACAAAAGGGAGCATGTCATAATACCTCCCACCACCTTGGCTAATAATGGTGGTCGTCCTGTGTAGGTCATCCTCAAACTTTCGAAGAATGTCGAGCGTCGGGACGAGGCTCGGAGCGGCCAACCCCTGGGTTGGGTTTGTGAGTATACAATTCCTTGTTTATATGCATGTGTATTATCTTGTATATGTTCATTTTCTTCATGCATATATTCCTTTTTGTAAATTGTTTGTCATCATCAAAAAGGGGGAGATTGTTGGCCTTCTTGTTTTGATGATGATTTACAAACAATTTACTACTAATGTTGTTTGTCTAGTGTTTGTGCATTCCTATGTATTGTAGACAAACAACGTTGTTGGAGGATGGATGGATTGCGCTTCAACGATGATATCCAAAGGAGGTTGGCGGAATGTCGGATTGAAGCCTATACAATTCAAGTTAAAGATCAAGTTCAAGCTTCATCCGCAACGTGTACCAAGTTGAGCTACAATGAAGATCAAGATCAAGCTTGGGTAACTTAGCTTAGGTTTTATATTATGTGTGTTAAGTACCTTAAGCTCAATATCATATACACACACGTATTTGGTTTCTATGTATATATATAGTTATATACATACATGCATGGTTTTGGGTTTTTCATGTTTTGAATACTTTTTGCAAAATAATGAGATTTCACAATTGAGAAATGCAAATTGGAAAATTCTTTTTGTAATATGTTCAAAATATCATTTGCAAACATTTCTCAAAGTTTCATCAAGTTTGGAATTGATTTGTTATGTTTAAAGGAATTTACAAATTCACGTTTTCGTTCGTGCACATGTTCGTGCATGTTTTACAAGAAGTTATATTTGAAAAATTCTTTCTCTGACATGTTTATCTACATATTTAGAAACTTTCCACAAAATTTTACTATTTTTGGAGTTGATTTACTGTGCCTAATTGATTTTACAAAATCGTGTATCACAGCAGATTTTCAGAAACTATATTTCTGTGTTCAAACATTTATTTCTATCAACTGGGAAATGTTTTTTCAGAAATTATTTCTCTAACATGTTTTTATACATGTCCATAACCTTCCCTCAAAATTTCATAATTTTTGGAACTGTTTTACTATTTTTAACCGATTTTATAAAATCGGATATACCTGCTTCAGTCCCGTCGGTCGACCGAAATTTCCGACGGTCGACCGAAATTTGCCATCGGTCGACCGAAATTTCCACCCGGTCGACCGAAGGCTCTCTGGATGTCTCCTGAGCTTCTGACCTTGTTCGCGGTCGACCGCGATTTTCATCGGTCGACCGCTGGAGTCCCAACGGCTCTTTTTAGAGCCGTTGAAGATGGTTTTTTTTTTTTTTGGTCTTTTGACTTGGGATTTTTAGCTGAGGTTTTGGAGGATATAAATACCCTCTTTGATCTCAGTTTTCTAGCATCCAAGAAGTTTTTAAACAAGGTTTTAAACAAGGGTTTAAGCTTGTTTAGTTTGGTTTAAGTTTGTTTTGGGTTTGCTGTTACAAAGAGGAGTTTTCATCAGCTATTGAAGAGTTCATCTTCAATAATACACTTGTACACCGAGTGAGGAGTGTGTGGTGAGAGTCGGGGATCGTCCCAAGAGGAGTGGCGTCGGTTGACGTGCCTAGGGAGAGGTTGTAACCGAGCACTTGAGGGAGACACGGCTAGGTCCAACACTTAGTGGGTGTAGAGTGTGATTGCAAGAGTGTGAGTTGTAGAGTTTTCGGTTAGCTAGAAAACTGAGTGTGTAGAAGAAGTTCCGGCTTCCAAACCGGATTGTGTTAGTGGATTTCTCCCCGGGAGTGGGGAGCGGAGACGTAGGACGGAAGGTCCGAACTCCGTGATCATATAGTGTGTTTGAGTGTGCCTTGGCGTTCATTTATATTTATGTTCATATCTTATATCGCCATTGTCCATAGCTCATTATTTATATGATCCACTATCTAGTTCATATTGTTTACCCCTTGTGTTAGTTTATATATCCTTATATATATATATATTTCATCATATAGGATATATCTCATTGTTTACATTGCTTATCCTAGCTCATAATTCTTGTGGTATTTCAAACTTGCTAGGATAACTTGTTAATTAATTTTAATTGGCATTTAATCGGATTAGATTAGCATAAGACCCTAATCATCCCCCCTCTAGGGTCTAACAGGGTTGATAGTGGTGGTCGGCACCCCATCGGCACCAACAACGATAGAGGAAGAAGCGACCCCCTTCCCCATGGAGATGCATGGCTTGGTCTTGGGAGCCATTCGGAATAAAGAATGCTCTACAAAAGTTTTCTTCAGGTGAACACTTGTGAGTGCGAGAACTCTATCAGGAGAGGGGCGAAGACATTATATAGCTGGGGATTCGACGAATGAGATCTGCAGGCTCAAATGAATCGAGCGGCTTAGATCCCCTGTAGCGGTTCGAATTTGATGCCCATAAAAGTCGTGGCCTTTAGGATTCCAAACCAACGGTTCGAATCAGGCGCAGAAGGCGAAGCGTTCCGTCACTTCGCACTTAATATGAATTGACACGCCCACATCGTCTTAGCTGGCAAGCACATGGGTCCGCAGGCAAACACATGGCTCGCATGAATCGAGCGGCTTAGATCCCCTGTAGCGGTTCGAATTTGATGCCCATAAAAGTCGTGGCCTTTAGGATTCCAAACCAACGGTTCGAATCAGGCGCAGAAGGCGAAGCGTTCCGTCACTTCGCACTTAATATGAATTGACACGCCCACATCGTCTTAGCTGGCAAGCACATGGGTCCGCAGGCAAACACATGGCTCAAGCACATGGGTCCGCAGGCAAACACGTGGCTCGCCCGCTCGAGGCTCTCCTACTCTAAGAATTCGCCTATGGCACAAACTCGTCTAAGCTTGAGTTTCGCATGTGGTACAAACTCGCCTGAGCTTAAGTTTCGCCTGTGGCACAAACTCGCATAAACTTGAGTTTCGCTTGTGGCACAAACTCGTCTAAGCTTGAGTTTCGCCTGTGGGATAAACTCGCCTAAGCTTGAGTTTCACCTGTAGCACAAACTCGCCTCAGCTTGAGTTCGCCTATAGCATAAACCTGCCTAAACTTGAGTCCGCTTGTGTCGTGAGCTCGCCTGTGGCATAAGCTCGCCAAAACTCAAAGTCATTTGCTACCAACTCAACTAAAAGTACTAAAGTGCTGGATAGCGATACACAACAATAAAAAATAGAATGGAGTGCATTCGTAATGTATTAATTAATCTAGGAAACTTGAAATTCAGTCATCAGCAGTTTTCAAAATAATACATTCGAACAAAGTTATGACTTTACAATCAAACAAGTCATAATATTACATTGGAAGCAAAAGATCAGACAAGATATCTTGGATCTATGCTTATCCTACAAGCTCATCCTAGATGGCTAAAAGACGCGAGCTTTGCCTTGACCGTAGCTATCTTCTCTGCATGCACTACGCGAGCTTCTTCCTCTGCCTCCTGCCTAACTCTGGCTTCAAAAGAAGCATTAACCGTAGCATCTTCTTGGCACAGCACTGGAAGAATACACCTCTCCCTTGCAAGAGCGCCTTGGACGGTCTCGCTCTGGATGTGTAGGCCCGTCAAAGTCGACTCCCCTTCAGTATATGGGACCCAGCCCCAAACAACTGAGAAAGCGGTGGCCTCCATCTCAGCTTGCAACAGACGTTGTCGGTTATTCAAGCGGGCGATGAGGGAATCATTGTCTTCTATATCCCTCCTTCGGCACTCTTGCTGCCACGCCCCACGACAACAGGCCGAAGGTAAAAGTTAAGCCACGTCAGGCTTTAGGTGCACCTGCCGTAAGTTCTCTAACCTTGTTAAAAGCAATTCAAGATCAAAAAGCTTCATCGAACAATGTATAGCGAGTTCGTAGACACCCAAACCCCGGATGTTGGCAACACGGTCTGAGAGAGATTACTTCAGATCTGCATAAGTACCACAGCCTTGGTCGATGAGGGAAATTACCTGATTTACGACATTCTCCAATCCTCGGACATGAGTCTGCAGACTAACGGAGTCTAAGGGTTTAGACCCCTGGCCACGGTCATGTACGGCGACCAAAGAAATTTCTAGGTGAGGCTCTACTCCTGGCTGAGGGACAGACCGCGAAGTGGGTACGGCCACGGGTTTGGGCTCAGGCCCCGGCCCCTCGTTGTTCGGCACCCCCTCTGGAGCTGACAAAGAGAGCAAAATCATGAACTCATCGCGTTCACACGCTTGTTAGCCTACCAAGAGATTCAGAAATAGAAATACATCTAGCAGCATCCGCGGCCACGCCGGCAGCGGCCGGCAGCAGTAGCCTCAACGGCAGCAGAGGAAGAGCTATTCCTTTCTCCCTTCTTCGAGACAGGTACCTTTGCTTGCGATGCCATCCTAAACGTGAGGGAAATGATAAGCACCGTGACCTCCCTAACGAGAAGGAAGGATGCTATATAGCGAATGATCTAAGTGCTCTCCTACCGTCCGATTCGACAGTTCAAGATCAAACGGTCCCGAAGGAGGCGAGGTGATTCGGAATCCCACACGAGCGATCGAGATCTGGCGGTTCTAAACACGACCACTAGCCAACGGCCCAGATCGGACGTGGGAGACGAAGAGCCTCCATTATGCCGCCTTTCATGTGGAATGAAGTGCCAACGTCGTCTTAGCTGGCGAGCACATGAGGCCACGAACGGACACGTGGCTCGTCCAAGTTGAAGTTCGGCTCGCCCAAGTCGAAGTTCATCTCACCCGAGTCAAAGCTCGCCTACGACTCAATTGCACCCTATAAATAGAGTTTGCCTACGGCTTGAACTTTCAAAGCTCGCCTACGACTCAATTGCACCCTATAAATAGAGTTTGCCTACGGCTTGAACTTGCCAACAGCTAGAGTTCATCCATGACACAAACTCGCCTAAGCATGAGTTCGCCTACGGCCTGAATTTGTTCGTTTCAAGCCCGCCCATGGCTTAAATCCCTCCGACTCAAGTTCGTCGACGAGCCAAGCTTGCCTACGGCAAATTCGCTGAAGGATAGAGGTGTTGGATAATAAAAGGTAACAACAACAAGGAGAAATATATGCACAATGTGTTAGGAAACCAATAAGGCATAAATTCCATTCATTTACCAGTTCTAAGATAATATATTTGAACAAAGTTATGACCCCATGATCAAAGGATTCATAACGTCACACTGGTAACAAAATAAAACAAAATGTCTTGACATTACCCCAACCCTAAAGGCCTAGTCCAGCAAGCTGAAGGACGCAAGCTCCGCTTTAACAGCGACTACCTTCCCTACGTGGTCCTCCCAAGCCATGTCCTCCACCTCCTTCTTGATCCGGGCTTCAAAGTTTGAGGTGGCAGCAACATCCTCCTGACGCAACGCCTGAAGGTTTTAGGTCGCCTCTTCAATAGCCCTGCAAGCATTCCCGCTCTCAAACTAGAGCCCCCTCATAGTCGTCTCCTCGTGCTCTAGCTCGGCCCTCAGGCTGGCGAGGGTGGAAGTAGAGGTGTCCATCCTGGTCTATAGTAAACATTATCGGGCGGTCAGAAGAGCGATGCGGGATTCTAGGTCGGCTATGTCCTTTGCTTGGACCTCCTTCTCCCACTCCCCCTGATGTTGGGCATGGGCCGAGTATCGATCCATGTCAGGTCCTAGGTCCTCCTATAGCAAATGCTCCAAACGTGTCAGGTGTGATTCCAGATGTAGTAGCTTCATCAGGCAACAAGTAGCAAGCCGGGATTCACCCAGCCACCTAATATCGATCACTCGGTCCAAGAGAGACTGCCTCAAATCCACGTAAGTCCCCCAACTAAGGTCGACGATGGAGATCACCTTCTTTGCAACGTTCTCCAATTATTCGATACGAGCCTGTATAGGGAGCGAGTCTGAAGGGACAAGCTCTTGGCCGAAAGCAAGTGTCGTGATAGGCGGAATCTCAGGATAGAGCCCTGCTTCTGGATAAGGAGCAGGCTGCGAGGAGGATGCAGTGGTGGCTTACTCGGATTCGTCATCCGAGACAAAAATAGGTTCGGACGCAGGCCTTAGTGCTGCGCACTACCCCTCTTCGAGCTACACGGACGTAACAAAAGATTAAAATCATGAAGATTGTCCACTTGACGATCCCCTTAACCTACTACAGCAAGGATTAAATACAAAAAAGCTTACCTCGCTTAGCAGCAGCCTCAGCAGGGCGGCGGAGGAAGCTCCTGCTCTCATTCTTCGAAACAGACAGCTTTTACTTCACCCAGTGCGCATCTCAGACGGCAATAAGAAGAAAGCTTTGGGTTTCTCTGAAAGGCAAGCAATGAATTCGGTGACTTGCCCCAACAGGAGAGAATGCTTAATATGTGTGGGCTTAGGATGGCTCGACCGCCATTCGATCAGACAGTTTTGAATCAAATGGTCGGAAAACGAAGGCGGCGATTCGAGATCCCACGTGATTTGTCGGATCTGGCAGGTTTTAAACATGATTCTCATAGTCCAATGGCTCGGCCATCGGGCGTAACGGAAACCCCCACCATAACAGCCCTTTAATGCAAAGCAACATTCTCACGTCGTCTTAGCTGGCGAGCACATAAATCCACGAGCGGACACGTGGCCCACCCAGTTCAAGGCTAGCCTATGACTCGAATTCACCATATAAGTCGAACTAGCCTGGATTGAGTTCGCCTAAGAATCTGGGCTCGCGGGCAACTCTAACCTGCTTAATCCAAGTCCAGTTGTGATGGGGATTTTCCCTACTTTCGAGCTCGCCTAAGACTTGAGCCCAATGGGAATTTGGCCACAGCTCGCCTGCGACTGGAATTCTCCTGTGGTTAGAATTAACCTAATTCGAATCTGCCTACAGCTAACCTAAGCTCGCTCACTGTGAATAATGACCTGCAGATAAAAAAAGATGCATGCACACAGGATAAGAGAAACAATGATTGAGACAAAAGCATAATTTCATTCATTAAGAGAGATTTGGATACAATGATACGATCAAGTCAAATTACAAATCTCTCAGTCGTGACTCCACCACACAAATCTCTTGGGTACGCTTAAGCTCGAGCCTTTTCAGGACCTCTCAGCGGATATCCGCTTCAGAGCGCGAAAGCAAGTCCTAGATGTTGGTCCTTACCTCCTTGAGGGCTCGGCCTTTCTCCTCAATTGCGTCAACAACCAGTTGTTGTCGAGACCCATGTTCCACCAACTCCTCCATCAGCTGTTCGCGGGCCTTCTCCTTGGCGGCCAATAAAGCCTGCACATCAGCGATGGTTTGCTTAGCCTTCGCTATCTCCGAAGCCAGGCTGGATATACTGGAGTTGGCTTTGTGGCACTCTCTGCCTACTCGTTCATCCTCAGCCATGACGCACTCCAGCTCCTCCTTCAGCCTTGTCTCCAACGACATCATCTCCTCCAGTCTACATTCTCGCTCCTCCAAGGCTGCTTGGACCTCGTCAGATGCAAGATGGAGGATCTCAGAGACCTTAGCGAGGAGGATGAGCAGCTGTCGGATAGTCAGCTCTGCCTCCTCCAAGCGTGCAAAATACAGAGTGACGGCAGAGGCACCAAGCATCTTGACCAAGAAGCCCATGTGATAGTCAAGAATCTCCTTGAACTCCTTGAAAGGACAACTTTCTTCCAACGCGAGCTTAATGTTGTCGGCAAG
>NC_033801.1:61300614-61300982 GCF_001876935.1 Asparagus officinalis
GCGATCACCAGCCGAGTGGGTGTTTCCCCTCTAGTCAGAGCCTCAGCCAGCTGGGTTGACGCTTCGTCATCAGCCAACACTTCCTTAGAAATTGGGACCTCCCCTTGCTGGGCTGACACTTCTTCATGAGCCGACGCCTCCTCCTCAATCGACATCTCCTTATGGATCGAGGCATCATCTTCTTCCTCTCCCTCATCCTCCTCTCTAGCCGACCAGCCAGCCCTGGATGGAGGGTCCTATTTACCAGCAGCTTCGAAGGTCAGATCAGCTGCAAATGTAGAAGGGACGTTAGCAAATCCCCATTAATGGTTCGACATCAGCAAATCGACAGGGTTTAATGCCATTCTCACCTGAGTCGCTGAGCTCCT
>NC_033801.1:61301367-61302019 GCF_001876935.1 Asparagus officinalis
AGCCTCGGTCCCCCGCTGTCGCTTAGAGGAAAGCAAACAACCACGAGCGAAAGAAGGAATGCTCATCCGCCCTGCTACTACTCCACGGACCTGTTCTAAGCGTGCCCCGCCCGGGCCAGTTCATTAAACACCATTTGCTCACCGGCGGGTTCCAGTTGAGTGAAAGGAGACAGGGCATGAGCCTCAAACGCCCCGAATTCACCTAAACCTGCATAAGGGTCTTCGGTGTCTTCGGCAGGGACCTCTTCAAACCACTCCTTGATAGTCTGATGACCCCTCCGCCTCGATGGGCGAGGAGCTACCCTCGAGCGGCGCCCAAGCTCCACCAAGCAAGAATTCTGGACCCGAAAGCCCTCGGGATTAGCGCTGAAACCCAGAAACCATCGACAATAGAGGAGTGTATGATGAAGGTCACGGTCCTTAACGGGCAGCTCGAAGTGCACGTTGGTGCAACCGGCATAGGTCCAAAACCACCCCCGCGCTCCATCCACCAACCCCCTCATAATATAAATAAGGGTTAATATTCCCTACATATAACTTGTCATACCCGAATTGGTGGGCGAACCTATAGGGAAGGTACGGTTCTAGATAGCACACGGGGCCTGTTCGCAGAACATGATACCCCGACTGGATGTTAACTAGCCATCGGAAG
>NC_033801.1:61302337-61306792 GCF_001876935.1 Asparagus officinalis
TGTTTTCCTCATATTGGGAATGTCCTTACACTTCTAAGAGCATTTCTCCAGGCGTTAGATGAACGGGACGAACCCTTCTTCCTGGAGAGCCGCTGGGGCACTCATCAAACACTCACAGTGGTAGACGAACCATGCCATTAAGTAGGTGTACGACAGCCCCACTCTAGGATTAGGAGTCTTGGCAACTTTGCCTTCCCACTCGTCAACGTGCGACACCCGACAAAATTAAGCCGTTAGCGTGCGGAGGCCTTGCTGGATGCATGCCACCATTGTTGACACTAACGCATATGGCCTCTCATAGGCCAAGCATACCGTGGGGTAGATGACCTCTACCAAGGTCACCTTGAAAGAGTGGGTAAGAACCACACACCTCTTCAACCATAGCATGAGGTACCCCGCGAGCAGAGTCTTTGCTGATATAGGAGACCTAGCCTAATGATGGAACGATTGGAAGGTCGTCCCAAATTTGAACCCGCCCTCATCATGCTTAAGGGTTTTGGTAACCCCTCCTTTGGCCATCCTCCTCTCTACTTCGTCCTGGTCGTACTTGCCCAGCGGCAGAGTAGGCCTCCCCTTGATGTCGTTTTTCGGGAACGGGTAATTAGCCTAATTCTTATGGCTTATTCTTGGAGCCCTCTTCTTCTTACCTTTATGATCCATGGCCCCTAGTGTGTTCATACATATGTGGTAGTCACCGAGCAACTCTCATAAAGTCTCTACCACCAGAGGGAACCGGGCCGAAAGATAGTCAATCTTCTCCTGGTCTGGCACATACTCCTCGTAGGGGAATCCATCCAACGGCAACCCCGACACGTCATACATCTCATGGAGAGTGATGTCAAGCTCACTGTTAGGAGTGAAGAATGTACCACTATCCGGACAATATAGTTCCAGGATGCTGTGGAACTAGGGGCATTGATCTTCAAACAATGTTGAGTGGCCCTGATAGCCACATAGAGCTCTGAACCCGAAAGGTTGGAATTCTCTGCCAAAATGTATTTGGTGATCTTAGACTACCAAGTGCTGCTACCAGGCGTGGAGTGAATCCACCCCGGGGCCCTAAAGTCTTTCGGAGGAAATTGCCTCCCGGCCCGGAAGAAACTATGACAGAAGGTCTCCGCCACCGCAGTCGTCTCCCCCACGTACAATTCGTTGTGCAGCAGGCTGGGACGCGGAGCGGTCATGCGCTTGCAAGAACTATCGACCCCATAGCCAGCTGTGGAACATGTGAAGTGACCACAAGTCACCCCATCTTAAGTCAGGGTCAGATCCCAGTTCATTGTTCTTGGAACCGAAAGCGAGCGCAACTCAATGATTGAGAACCCTCTCGGTATGCTAGGAAGATAGTAGTAGACTCAATCCACAACTCGGAGCCACCTGCTCTCCCCTTGTAGTAGAGCTGAAGGATCGGTCGTGACGTCACCAAACAAGAACTGAGACTTTTTTAGCTCCGTCCTAGTCGAGTCTGTTAGCGCTGCATCGATAATCAACTCGCGTAACGTCAGGTGATGCCCTTCGGACACTCTCTATACCAATTCAGCCAGTTTGTCAGCAGCGAACATGGGCACGGGATCGAGAAGAGGAAATCGGGGAGGCGCTACATAGCCCGTGCCGCCAACAAGACCAATGGCAACGCCTTTTGGGAGAGCCTTATCCAAGAACATGGCTGCGAGACAAAGCCAAAAAGTTAGAACAGAATTCACATTTTTTGAGTCAGGATTTTCTAAGTCCTCCAAACAGGCGACCTCTTATAGGCAAATCTCACCAGGCGAAGCCAACTTTGCCTACAAATATTGAGTTCGCCTGACGAAGGACGAACCCGCCTAATAAAAGCTGAATTCGCCTGATAAAGGGTAAATTCGCCTGATAGGGACTAAAGTCACCTGACAAAGGTCGAATTCACCTAGTGAAGGCTGAACTCGCCTGACAAAGCTGAATTCGCCTGACTAAGGCTGAATTAGGTTGAAAAAGGCCAGAATCGCCTAAATCAGAGAAAATTGTCAGAAATGGCAAAATCAACTGAAGAAGACGAGCAAACACTGCTCATTTTCTTAATTCCACATCGTTCATCAATGCGAGGTCATCAAACAACCCACTGGACTTACCCAAGTATGTTCCGGGGGCACTAGCGGCTGTACCGGCGGCGACACCACCAGAAGAATGACCTAGACCCTTTCCCTTCGAGGCACATCTCTTGGTTTTTAGCACCATATCAGAAATTCGAAGAGGAAAATTGAGTTCTTTCTCTTTGGAAGATTCGAGCGAGCAGAAATTCCTTAGCACAGTGGTCCCCTAAGGAAGAAGACGAAGCCTATTTAAAGGCGAAACGCTTGTGGTTAGGAGGCGTGGCCACGATCAAAATCAACGGCTCAGATCGCTCTCGATAATTTGAGTTTGATGGTTACAGACAAACAGTCGAAACAAGGAACGGGTCGGGTGGATTGAACCCGAAGCCCAAACCGAGATGCGGTTCTTTGCAGATCTGACGGCCAAATTCGAAGGATGACTTTCGAAGACAACGACCATGATTCATCATCGAGCGAAGCACATTAAAGCGACGTCGCCTTGTCAATTTACATTTATTTCGACCTGACAAGCCCACACAGCCCCAGCTGGCAGGCATAAATCCACCCGCGAACACGTGGCTCGCCCTCCACTGCTTCGGAGTTCACCTGTGAGAATGGATCTTGCCTGCACTACTCCGTTCGCCTGATTGGCCTAGCTCGCCTGAGCCATCAATCTCGCCTGATTGACAACAGCACAGCTAGAGCTCGCCCAAAGAGCTCGACCCAAACGGGGGAATCAAATTCACCTGAACTTATGAAATGATGGTTACCTTCATTCAAAGTGTTCCGTACCACATTTTCAACGTGATTTAGGTCTGAAAACTTTGAAGGGGGTCCTGTAGGATATAAAAATCGCATTGATTATTGTAGGGCCTAAAAAAACTCACCTGCACGAGTCAAGTCTGCTCAAGAGTTGAGTTCGCCGGAAGAAGGAAGCTTGCTCGCAGACTTGACTTGCCAGCACGAGTCGAGACCACGCGATCGCTGAACTCACCTGCACATCCAAGCAATCCGCCAGACGAGCAAAAACTCATCTGCACACTTGATTCGCCTGCACAAGTCAAATCTACCCAAGAACTGAGCCCGCCTGCATGGCCATGTGATCAACAAGTTCGTCAGACTCGCCAGAGTACTGTGTAGCTGCAATATCACGTACAGTGATGGGCCTTCCCATTTTCTATGACGTGAAGGGAAGGAGTATAGTACTTTGAGCCCATCAAGTAGCTGCTCACAGTACAAGTGGTCAGTCAAATCTGTGCAGTCACCAAACCCACCTGCATACTTGACTCGCCTGCACAAGTTAAGTTCATTTAGTCGCCAAGTTCGCCTGCATACTTGATTCGCCTACACGAATCAAGTTCATCCAAGTGGCTGAGAGTTGCTTGCATGGTTAGACGATCAGCAAACTCACCAAATTCGCCAGAGTACCTGACGGCTACGCTAGCGCATACAGAGATGGGCCTTCTTATTTCCCACGGTGCGAAGGGGAGGAGTACAGTGCTCCGAGCCCATCAAGCAGTCGCTCACAGTACAAGTGAGAGGCATGGCATCTCTCAACAGTACATGGTCACATCCCATGATTCAAGGGAGTGACCACACCGTCTCTCTTCTATTTAAGAGCCTCTCCTGGCTACAGGAAGGAGGTTCGTAGTTTATTGATTGATTCAATCAGTTAGCTGAACTATTAGCTCTCAACTCCAGACGGAGTTGATAACTGGCTCTTTGCATTGATCAAGCGTCTCCCTCTAGCTTTCGGCCTTGATCGCTATTGAGCTCGGAGGTCCAAACTCGATCAACGCGAGTTTCTACTGCATAGTGCAATCTCCATCGGATCGTCCAAGGGAAGCAAACTCGGTATGAGAACTGAGCGAGGCATCCTATCGCTACCAAAGACCCCACGTTAAACAAGGAGGGCATTCCCTCCGCTCCTATTGTAACTTTGATTCATTAGTGTAGGCGTCAAAAATTATCCATAGTTCCCCGCATGTAGCTTGAGACAGGGAGAAGATGATGAACATTGCTATTAGAGTTACATAAGCTTATTTGACAATGACAAATGCATGAAGTGAGTCGACGGATCATACGAAGCAACAGAACTTTGGAATAATGGAAACACGAACTGATTAGGAGCTCCACGTCACATACAAAAGACAAAATGCCTTCCATGTCCCATCGACTCCATAGATGATTCAATCATGGGAGCTTGTAGATCTCCTCTTCAGCTTTCTGACACATCTTGAACTGCGTAATTCTGAGTCCGGACGATGAATATACGGTGGAAACAAACTCGACGCACCAAAAATAAAAAAACCAAACCGAGACACCCCGGGGTGTCTTAGCTTGGCCAAGACACTTACAAGTGTCTCGGCCAAGCTGAGACACTCTTGGG
>NC_033801.1:61306802-61319861 GCF_001876935.1 Asparagus officinalis
GGGGGGTGTCTCGGCTGGGCCGAGACACTTGTAAGTGTCTCAGCCACGCCGAGACACTCATAAGTGTCTGCAATACGAAAATGCTGATTTTAGTTGTTTTCGGTGTTTTTTTCAATCATTAACTGTCTGGATTTGCTCCAACTGATCTGATAATATGGTTAAGTGGTTTCAACTGAAGATAAGAGGGAATCAGCCATTCTTATCCGAACACAGGGCTCCTGAAGCCTATAAATACAGTCCCAGGGCCTTTATTTTTTCAGATCTGGAATTCTCGAGTGTTGGCGAAGCTCTGTCGGATTGAGGATTGAAAAGCCACGAATTTCAGAGAGGAGGAGAAGACTTCAGCAAATTCTTCGGCATAAAGAAGAGGAGTTCGTCAGATCTGCAGCCCGGTTCGTCACTTAAGATTACCTCGTTGCGGTGATCTTAAGAAGAGCAATTATCTCGTTGTTGTTGAGATAAGCGCTTCAGTTTCTTGATTTCTTCGCGAATCGACGAAGCTCCGGATCTGATCTGATCATTTGGTGGTCCACAGATATCAACGTTCCCGTCACAGGCCAAGATCCCACGCAAGCAAAAGACCGATAAACGATCTCTACGCTGGTTGACGAGAATTATATTTTCATTGTGTAAAAGTCTTATAAAAAGACTATCTTTTTGTATTTTTATTGTAACGACTGAAGTTGTAATGGGTACCTCAATGAAGAAACTAATTTTCTCCCCAAACAAGCTGGCGACCACAGTGAGAGCCAACAGCTTCGCTGCCAAAGCTGTCGTGTTATAGCAACGATCAAGATCCCAGTGTTCGAAGAGGTCGAATATGAATTCGACCAGCAGAAATTCAAGGAATATATTTCCTCCTCCTCCTCCAGATCTTCTTCTTGCAAACACAGGAAAACCACTACCGTGAAGAATATACCTTCAGATCCGAAGACCAGGGCTGATGATCTGAACTTGAATGCAGTGAAAGACCCCTCTCCGGCCTCTAAAGAAACCAGATCTAACGTTCGTGACAACTCTTTGAAAGTCAAAGAGTTTCCCGTTGAAAGTGCACTAGTGCTGACGAAGAGGGCTCGTCAAAGGCGCCGTCAACATCTCGCGCGCCAATTTGCTAAGGCTTTAAAGCCTGTTGATGGGATCTGCTATGATACGGATCTGAAACTCAGAAGGCGCCAAGTGTTCTAGTAGCAAGCTTCAGGAACCTCCTCCCAACCACCTACTAATGAATGGGTTCGTGTCAAACGAAACCACTCCACGCTTGAGGAGCACATTCAGAAGCGTCGCGCACTTCTTATGCATACCCAGATCCTGGTGTGAAAAGCACAAGAAATGCAAAAGGAAGAGGCGGTTAAGAGATCGCTGAGATCCAAACAAACTTGGATGCCAAAGGCTAAAGCAACGCCTAAGGCAAAAGCAGGCGACGTTGATCCCCAGCCTTCGTCAATTTCAGATCCCGTTCTTTCCGCTCCCACACCTCCGGTAGAATCCTACGATGGTATAGACCTCCCCAGAGTTAGAATTCCATTGAAGGATCACCTCGGTTCTCTATGTTAGACCCTAAAGGGGGGTGATTAGGGTCTTATGCTAATCTAATCCGATTTAAATGCCAATTAAAATTAATTAATACGTTATCCTAGCAATTATAAAGTACAACAATATATGAGCTAGGATAAACAATATGAATAACGAGATATATCCTAACAAAGAGATATAGGCAATGTATGTGCAAGAATATATAAACTAACACAAGGGTAAACAAAATGAACTAGATAGTGGATGAAATAAATGAGCAATGCACAATTGGCGATATAAGATAAATGCAAAAGCAAATGCGCCAATGACAAACTCAAACACACTCAAATGATCACGGAGTTCGGACCTTCCGTCCTACGTCTTCGCTCCCCACTCACGGGGAGAAATCCACTAACACAATCTGGTTTGGAAGCCGGAACTTCTTCTACACACTCGGTTTTCTAGCTAACCGAAAACTCTACAACACACACTCTTGCAATCACACTCTACACCCACTAAGTGTTGGACCTAGCCGTGTCTCCCTCAAGTGCTCGGTTACAACCTCTCCCTAGGCACGTCAACCGACGCCACTCTTCTTGGGACGATCCCCGACTCTCACCACACACTCCTCACTCGGTGTACAAGTGTATTACAAAGTGATTCTTACAATAAGCACAAATATGACAAATGATTGTTCTCAAAACAAGGTGAGAACTCAATTAAGCTCACTCTCAATGTCACAAACCCACAACCCTAAATTATACTATGAATGTAAATACAATAAGCTCAATAGGTTGTGTGTGAACAAAGAGTAACAATTAAACTAAACTCAAATATAAATCTAGCTTATGAAAATTATAATCAAAATAATAAATTGCTAGATGCGTTTAGAAACACTTCTCTAGATCAAGATGGAGAGATGGAGATTGGAGCCCAAACAAGAAGATAATCTCCTTCACTTGTGAAAACCAAAACAGCTTAAACGAAACCCTTAAACAAGCTTAAATAAGCTTAAACTCTTTTTAAAACCCTTGTTTAAAAACTTCTTTTAAAACATTCTTAGATAACTGAAAACTGAGATCAAAGAGGGTTTTTATAGCCTCCAAAACCTCAGACCAAAATCCCTTACAAAAAAGACCAAAAAACCATCAGCAACAGCTCAAAAAAGAGCCGTTGGGACTCCAGCGGTCGACCGATGAAAATCGCGGTCGATCGCGAACAAGTTCAGAAACTCAGGAGACATCCAGAGAGTCCGTCGGTCGACCGGCGAAAATTTCGGTCGACCGGCGGTACTGTAGCAGTGTGCATCTGTCTTGTAAAATTAATTTAAAATAGTAAATGAACTCCAACAATTATGAAATTTTGTGAGAATGTTTTAGACATGTAGAATAACATTTCAGAAAAAGAATTTCTGAAAGAGAATTTCCCAGTTGAGAGAAATAAATGTTTGAACACAAAAATACAGTTTCTGAAAATCTGCTGTGATACACGATTTTGTAAAATCAAGTAGGTACAGTAAATCAACTTAAAAAATAGTAAAAGTTTGAGGAAAGTTTCTAAACATGTAGATAAACATGTCAGAGAAAGAATTTTTCAAATATCACTTCCCATTTGTGAAAACTCATCAGTTTTGTAAAACATGCACGAACATGTGCACGAACGAAAATGTGAATTTGTAAATTCCTTTAAACATAACAAATCAATTCCAAACTTGATGAAACTTTGAGAAATGTTTGCAAATGATATTTTAAACATGTTACAAAAAGAATTTTCTAATTTGCATTTTCCAATTGTGAAATCTCATTATTTTGCAAGTGTGTCCAAAACATGAAAACTCAAAAACATGCATGTATATATATAACTATATATATACATAAAAACCAAATACGTGTGTGTATATGATATTGAGCTTAAGGTACTTAACACACATAATATAAAATCTAAACTAGATTACCCAAGCCGATCTTGATCTTCAATAAGCTTGACCTGGTACACTTTGCGGATGAAGCTTGAACTTGATCTTTAACTTGAATTGTATGTTGCTTCACTCCACAATTCCGCCAACCTCCTCTTGATATGATCGTGTAGGCTCAATCCATCCATCCTCCAACAACGTTGTTTGTCTACAAAACATAGGAATGCACAAACACTAGACAAACAACATTAGTAATAAATTGTTTGTTAAACATCATCAAAACAAGAAGGCCAACACTCTACCCGAAGATCAAGGCATGGCGCCTGTTAAGGAACGCTTAGGACCGTTGAAGGAACCCTGAGCAAACATCCAGACTGGGGGTCGTACGCGACCTCCTAACAAGTTGATTCCTGTAACCGCCAGCTTAGAGGTACGTACAAAAGGCTAGGAGCCTGTTAAGGTTTCACCCTCAGAAAAGTATGATTCCAAACGAGTGACTCCTGAAGACGCCAACAAGGTGTTGTTTACTCAGAAGAAAATGCGTCAAGCAGACGAATGCGTTATACCTGAGAATTCATGTAAACAGCCGATAGGTTACTCTGACCGCAACATCAATGAGTTGTACTATCGGGCTAGGGGTATGAATAAATTCGGTTACTAAAATTATCAGGGCAGTATTATCAGCGTGTAGCTGCCCCAAGACCGCTCCACAGAGGGTCTCGGTATCCCAAAGGCTTTCCTATGAAGCGTCGGAAACTAATCCAAGGCTTTTTCGTAGAAAAAGATCAGGTGTGCAAGATGACGAACTCCTAGAGGTCACTATCAATATGGCTGATAAAGGGAAGTCAACACGAAGTTTTAGTTCTCGTCATTTTTCAGACGTATCCCAACGTATAACTCGGTTACGCGCAGGAACTACTAGACGTATGGACTATCAGACGATGAATAGTGGATTATCCTCAGATGATGAAGCATCAAATGCGAACTTTGCCATCGCTTCTGACAATACGGTGTCCAGTATAGGATAATCTCATGAGGCGTTCATGATCAACACGGAACAAATGACCAGGATCATTGAGGATGCTTTGGCTAAGCAAAAAGAGAACTTCAAGTTCGAATTGGAAATAGCCATGATACAGATGAAGGAAGAGCATGACCGACAGATGCAGGCTCTGTCCAATCAACTTGGTGAATCCAGCCATCATACCAAAAACATCGTAGTTGACAGCGATCCAGAAGTGGACGAAATCATCATGGCCGACGCACCCCCTAAAAATACTGGGGGTGGTTCAAATGCATCCCCTACAGATAACAATGCTAGGGGTGATCCCGCCAAAGATAATAATACTGGGGGTGACCATATTGTTCCTCTTGAAAATCATCCAAAACATGATATAGACGAGGACGAGAAGATGAAAGACCTCGAGAGCAAAATTAGCGCTCTAATGTCTGCTCGAGAGGTAAAGAAGACCGGCATTCCGTGTCCTTACCCGAGAGAGTGGGATTCGATCCCTTATCCAGCGAAGTTCAACCTGATCAACTTCACGCCGTTTGATGGGAAGGGCTCACCCACTCAACATCTAATCTACTTCAAGTCCCACTTGGGCACGATCTCCAGCAATGAAGCCTTGATGGTTCGGTCATTCGTCGGCACCCTTCGTGGGCCTGCCTTCGATTAGTACCGTCGTCTCAATCCTGGAAGTATCAATAGCTGGGACGGTATAGAGAACTCATTCTTCGGAAATTTCTTTGACGACGATGTTGAGATATCCATCAGGATACTCTTTGAGGAGAAACAGGAAGACGAAGAGACAGTTGACGACTTTATTAAACGTTTTCGGAATAAGGCGATGAACTACCGAGATCCGATCATGGAGGACTTCATCCTCCAAACATGTCATAATAACCTATCTATTAAGATATTAGAAGTTATGGGAGTCGCACCATCCAACATATGGAAGGATTTGAAGATGCACGGCGAACAAGCGGAACGCTTCCTCAGAAGGAAGAAGATCGAAAGAAGTCAGCAGTCAAGGCCTATGGTTGCTAGTGATAATAGTCAAACGTCATAACAACAACCTCAAAAGCAGCAAAGGACTTCAGATCCGAGACTCCAAAAAGAGTACTCTTTCAAGGATGAGGAAGTTTCGGATATTTTTGAGTACCTCCTGAATAACGGTGAGATTGAGCTACCACCTATTAAAGATCAGGAGGGAGCTAAGAGGATTACGGACCTAAACTACTGTGCATACCATAGGAGAGTTCTCCATCCTACTGAGGTTTGTTTCGGTCTAAAGAACAAGATTCAAGCTCTAATCGACTCTGGTGCCATAAAGCTAGAATAAGCCGAATGACGGTGCACCACTCCGAAGAGTATACGAGTAAAAACTGCTCCTCAAAACTCCAATCGGTATATGAGTCTAAACTGTTTACTTTCTTTCACGGGAAGTTCCTGGAGAGTGCAATGTCCGGTATTCTTAAGGATAACCCGGTCATTCAACTGAATACAATGATAAACCCAGTTTCGCAAAGAAAGCTGGGGGTAGATGATTCATGTAACGGGAAGTTCCCGAAAGAATGTTAAATGTAATATTCTTAGGGATAACCTGATCATTACAAGCAAAGTGATAAACACTAAGCTCCCACTCAAACTCCCGCACTCAACACTCTCATTGCTGGACATAGTACTCGAGATTTTAATCTTCTGTTTATTGATAATTGTCAAATCCTTCCGTGTTAAGTATTTGTCACTTAACACTAGGAACCCCCTTTGAGTGATTTGTATGAATCAACACTCCCACTATGATTTGTACTCTCACTCTCACTGTTCACTTGGTCAAACCTTCCTATAGTTAGGACCACAACCAAAATCCCCTCTTGATTCCTTCCATGAACGAGAGGACCACTTTCAATTTGAGCAATAAAATCTATAAAAGTTAGGGCCGAAATCAAAATTTTACCTTAATAAATGAGGAATTCTTTTCTTGGATTAAGCAACCAATCCTATAAAAGTTAGGGTTGCTTGAATCTTTTCGATTCTTGGAGTGGAGATCCCACTCCTAGTTTTATTTTTTTCGGATTCTTAGGATGGAGATACTACTTCGAGTTTCCTTGGCAACTGGAGATAGAATATAAAATTCTTTCTCTTTGGTTTCGGATGATAGAATATAAAATTCTTCCTCTCCTATTTTTTTGACTCCATCCTTCAACTCCCAAAAGCTGTGCCTTACACACGCGGAGAATTTTATCCCGAATCCTAAATAAGGATAAGTCAACGCCTAACACGCGTTGTCGGTTTAGTCTTTTACCGATTGAAGAAGACACCAGAATCTAAGTCTGGGGAATTTTATCCAAAAGTCTAAGAAGGGATAAGTCAGCGCCTAACACGCGCTGCCGGTTAGTTCTTGATCGTAAAAAGAATAAAAGCCCATATATTCGACATTGTGACAGGTTGTTATTAATAACACCATAATTCGTGCCTCACACGCGTGGGGAATTTTATCCTGAATCCTAAGTTAGGATAAGTCAACGCCTAACACACGTTGTCGATTTAGTCTTTAACCGATTGAAAAAGACACCAGAATTCCAGTCTGGGGAATTTTATCCCGAAGCCTAAGTAGGGATAAGTCAGCGCTTAACACACGTTGTCGGTTAGTCCTTGACCGTAAAAAGGACAAAAACCCACATATTCGATATTGTGACAGGTTATTATTAATAACACCATAATCCGTGCCTTACACGTGCGAGGAATTTTATCCCGAATCCTAAGTAAGGATAAGTCAACGCCTAACACGCGTTGCCGATTTAGTCTTTCACTAATTAAAAAAGACAACAGAATTCTAGTCTGGGGAATTTTATCCTGAAGCCTAAGTAGGGATAAGTCAGCGCCTAACATGCGTTGCCGGTTAGTCCTTGACCGTAAAAAGGACAAAAGCCCACATATTTGACATTGTGACAGGTTGTTATTAATAACACCAAAATCCGTGCTTCACACGCACGGAGAATTTTATCCTAAATCCTAAGCAGGGATAAGTAAACACCTAACATGCGTTGCCAGTTTAGTCTTTCACCGATTGAAGAAGACACCAGAATTCCAGTCTGGAGAATTTTATCCCGAAATCTAAGTAGGGATAAGTCAGCGCCTAACACGCGTTATTGGATAGTCTATTCCCGTAAGAAAGATGAAGTCTACGTATTCAATATCGTAGCACTAAGAGAGTTAACTCTCTTAGCATAACGTCACATGCGAAATGGACTTAAACAATCCGCATGCAAGACCGACTCAAATGGTAATCGGTAAAGGCATGTCAAATCCATTGATGGCTGAGGATTGGTCAAAAATCCTAAGTCTACATCTAACACACGTCGTCGGGTAGTCTATTCCCGTAAGAAAGACGAAGTCTATGTATGCAATATCGTAGCACTAAAGGAGTTAACCCTTTTAGCATAACATTACATGCAGAACGGATTTAAACAATCTGCATGCTAGCCCGACTTAAACAGTAATCGGTAAAGACTCATCAAATCCGTTGATGACTGAGGGTTTGCCAAAAATCCTATAAGTGTGAAAGTCATTGACACACCATCTTTATTAACTGGTCTCGTGACTCGAGCATCCAAAAACTTCGGGATAAGATCCATATCTGCAGACGAATCAGCTTTGACAGTTGGTCTTGCAACCCTAATAATTAGGACTGTTATGCTCCAATACCTTAAGATCTTAAACTGTGTATACTCCAGCAAACGCATGAGTATAAACTATGTTAATGCCGGATGATCCAAAACCTTAGGTCAACGCCAGTCAACGCGTGACCCTAGGTCAATGCCAGTCAATGCGTTGTGATTAAAAAGTCAACATCGGACGATTCAAAACCCTAGGTCAATGCCGGTCAACGCGTAACCCTAGGTTAATACCAATCAATGCGTTATGATGAAAAAGTCAACGTCGGGCGATCCGAAACCCTAGGTCAATGTCGGTCAACGCGTAACCCTGGGTCAACGCAAGTCAACGCGTTGCAATAAAAGGTCAACGCCAGTCAACACGTTGCGATGAAAGTCAATACGAATCAATATATCATGATGGAGATAGTCAGTTCAAAGTTAACTCGACGATACGAGCCAAAATCAACTCACCTGTTTTGATTCAAGATTTCGACGACGGCCAGACGATAAACGCAGTGCCATGAGAACTTCAGCTATTCGTCAAAATATCGAATAGATCGAAAATCAAAGGAGTCAAGAATAAAAACTAATTACAGGTTCTTTTATACCGACTGAAGGTTGGACCGATCATATCGAAAGTATTTCAGGCTCATCTATAAAAGAAACGAGACTAAAACACTTTGGAGGGGGTATCTGTAGGCATCAAAAATTACCCATAGGTCCCCGCATGTGGCTCAAGATAGGGAGAAGATGATGAACATCGCTATTAGAGTTACAGAAGCTTATTTGACAATGACAAACGCATGAAGTGAGTCGATGGATCATACAAAGCAACGGAACATCGGAATAACAGAAACACGAACTGATCAGGAGCTCCGCGTCACTTATAAAAGATGAAATGTCTTCCATGTCCCATCCACTCCATAGATGATTCAATCATGGGAGCTTGTAGATCTCCTTGTCGGCTTTCTGATGCATCTTGAACTGTGTAATTCTGAGTCCGGAAGACGAATATACGGTGGAAACAAACTCGACGCACCAAAAACAAAAAAAACAAACCGAAACACCCTGGGGTGTCTTGGCTTGGCCAAGACACTCTTGAGTGTCTTGGCCACACCGAGACACTCATATGTGTCTACAATACGAAAATGCTGATTTTAGTTGTTTTCGGTGTTTTTTTCAATCATTAACTGTCTGGATTTGCTCCAACTGATCTGATAATATGGTTAAGTGGTTTCAACTAAAGATAAGAGGGAATCAGCCGTTCTTATCTAGACACAGGGCTCCTGAAGCCTATAAATACAGCCCCAGGGCCTTTATTTTTTCAGATCTGGAATTCTCGAGTGTTGGCGAAGCTCTGTCGGATTGAGGATTGAAGAGCCACGAATTTCAGAGAGGAGGAGAAGACTTCAGCAGATTCTTCAGCATAAAGAAGAGGAGTTCGTCAGATCTGCAGCCCGGTTCGTCACTTAAGATTACCTCGTTGCGGTGATCTTAAGAAGAGCAATTATCTCGTTGTTGTTGAGATAAGCCGTCACTTAAGATTACCTCGTTGCGGTGATCTTAAGAAGAGCAATTATCTCGTTGTTGTTGAGATAAGCTCTTCGGTTTCTTGATTTCTTCGCGAATCGACGAAGCTCCGGATCTGATCTGATCATTTGGTGGTCCACAGATATCAATGTCCCCGTCACAGGCTAAGATCCCACGCAAGCAAAAGACCGATAAACGATCTCTACGCTGTTTGACGAGAATTATATTTTCATTGTGTAAAAGTCTTATAAAAAGACTATCTTTTTGTATTTTCATTGTAACGACTGAAGTTGTAATGGGTACCTCAATGAAGAAACCAATTTTCTCCCCAAACAATTAGTTTGTAATAAGCTATTCTTATCAACACAAACGAAATTCCCACTTCGGGAAATCAATTTTTTTATACCTACACTTCCCCTCTAGTTGCCAGCCGACATATGTAAAGCGAGGGACACCTCAAAATGCCAATGTGCCTTCTGCCACGCTCGCAAGTCACTTCCCAGATATCGCGGAGACGTCCTTCCAGCTCACACTTTGTCACCATCATTCTGCATGGCCAAAATAACCAATCTACCATGAACATCCACCCTATATATGGATGATATTCACCAAGAATGCAAGGTAAGTAAAAAACAAGCAATCTAAATCTTCCTCCTGACCCAATCTAAGAGATGATCATGTCTAATGCACATAGCATAAGAACACATAGTTTTAAACTCCACTCAAGCTTACATTCATCAACTGACTTGATGGTCGAAGGAACCACGGGGGAACCGGTCCCCGCCCTCTCACGAGTTCTTTCTGACTGTACAGCACGGGTTTTAGTTCCTTGTTCAAGAACAAGGCATAAAGTCGAAGAAGGGAGAGGGCCCTCCATCATCCTTCATCACCCCGCAACAATCCTCTTCTGGATTAATAGTCTGTTTGATATCGGACATCAACAGTTTGATGCCCACCGTGGGGCCCCTCTTTTTTTCGAGAAGACATACTAAATTCTAATCAAGGGTCTGATTCTACTCACGCTGCAGGACAATATCAGAGTTGCATCATCCAAGCTAAATAAAGTCAGAAGTTGCATCATTCATGCTAAGGAGGATTGGCCTATGTCTATGAGGAGCAAGTATAGGCGTAGCCCTCATGAGCCTCTACAGCTTTCTGGGGAGCATTTGCCAAGCAGGCCATCCACCAGACGATGAGACCACTTCCAAAACCCCGAAAACCCTGCTGGAGAAGACACACCACTATGGTGATTGTCTGGCTTGAACATGCATCACAGCTTCTTATTGCCGCCACAGATGAACTCCAGACAAACTCCATCTTCTAGACAGCCAAGGAATCAAGAGTTAGATCACAAAGCCGAACCCTACCTCCTCTAAGGATTATGAGTAGATCCAATGTCACTGAAGCTCCCACTGGCAAATAGCTCATATGAGGATAAGGAGCAGCGATTAAGTCTGTAATAGGCGCATGAGACCATGAAGATTTTTTTGTAGAAAACTCCTATCGGGTTGGGATGAGATTGTGGGAAAAATGCGAGGGCTTGAAAACTAATCTTCTCAGTAAGATTAATAGCCCTGCGCTCCATGAACAAGCACCACCAGAGCAACCTAAGCTCTAATGGTTGAAGCAAGCGACCCGCATGATCCCTATAAAGGAGAGTTCTCCATTCACAGCATGGTCTAGTTCCCAATGCTCCCGAAGGTTCTTCAAGAAAACCGCTGCGGTTTGTCATTTTCAGGGAGTACAATATCGGCTGGTGGATTCTTTCTCCAAGAAAGTTTCCACCACAAAAGGTGTCATGTAGCTTCTGGTCGTGCCTTCAACCCTCACATGGAAAACGTCATTAGACAATTCATGGCGTATGAGCAGTTCCTTTCGCCAAAAGTTGGCATGCTAACCATCAGCCTTCAAGGCCCTACTGAAGGTTCAGACTCAAAGAAACAACGGCTGATGAGATGGAAAATAGAGTTTCGACTCATCCTCGCCACACCAACAAGTTGTCCACTATGAAAGCAAACAAAATCCAACTAAAAGAGGTTTTGTACTAACGGTCTCACCCACTACAAAATTACCTTTGAAGCAGAGCCAAAGCAAGATCACAAGTTGTTTAACCCCCTTTAAGCATCAAATGCCTGCAAAGGATATTTTTCATGACAACGTAAAATACAAAACTGATAAATATTATTCAATATGAATTAACTCTGATCTCACAAGGGTCAAGGCTTCACTATGGCCAAAGACCTAGACGTCATATAAGACCTAGGCACCCCAATTAAGACTTTGGCTCTTTATCAAGGTAAGCCCAAGGCACAACAAATGGTTGAATCCTCCAGTGCTACTCGACCATCATGCAGCGAATATCAAGCCCTTAGTACCTCTTCAGGATAAACGCAAGGCACAACGACTTCTCAGTCAAATATCAAGACATTGGTACCTCTTTAAGGTAAACCTAAGGTACAATGACTTCTTAGTCGAATATCAATCCATTGGTACATCTTCAGGGTAAACCTAAGGTACAACGACTTCTCAGTCGAATATCAAGACCTTAGTACCTTTTCAGGGTAAACCCAAGGCACAACGACTCCTCAGTTGGATAAACAAGTCATTGGCTCTTTATCAAGGTAAGCCTAAGGCACAACATATGATCGATTCCTTTAGCTCTTATCGATCATCATGGACAAGCCATTGGTACCTTATCAGGAATAAATCCAAGGCATAACCATTTGGCTTACTCCCACAATCATCTCTCAGCCTTAAGGGAAGAAAAGCCCTAGTCAACTCTCAAGAATTCTAGGTGTAGGCATATAAAATTGCTTATAGATCCCTTAGCTCTGCTTGGCACGAACCGACAAACCAACGAGGCGACGAGATCGACGAATCGCACGCAAGCAACGGAATACATCCATTCGCGTGCGGGATCAAGCCAAGTGTTCGAAGAGTCAACGAGTCATCCAACCGAGAGCGGACTCGGACGAATCACGATCGAATCAAGATCAGTTTCGGACTCAGACTCAGAAGTGGATTTACTGCCTAATCGGGATCCGGATTTACTGCCAAATCAGGTCAACGAATCAAGTCTGGATAAATCAACCACAGAACTGAATCACAGATAGAACCAAGAGCGGAAAACGACGGAACAACACACCCGAAAAGAGGCTCGGAAACCAAATCACCGAGGCGGCTCACCGAGCCACCAAGGTGGCTCGGTGGCCGAGCCACCAAGTGGTGGCTCGGCCGAGCCACCTAGGTGGCTCGGTGGCCGAGCCACCTTGGGGTGGCTCGGCCACCTCCGAGCCACCAAATGGTGGCTCGGAGGCCGAGCCACCTCTAGGTGGCTCGGCCACCTCCGAGCCACCAATTGGTGGCTCGGAGGCCGAGCCACCTCCTTGGTGGCTCGGCGGCCACCAAGGTGGCTCGGCCACCACCGAGCCACCAAGAGG
>NC_033801.1:61320364-61340189 GCF_001876935.1 Asparagus officinalis
GCCGAGATCGATGCGTCGCAGCCGCGGATTCCGATCCCGGTCGAGGAGGAGGTCGAGTATGAGTTCGACCAACAAAAGTTCGAGGAGTACCTTTCATCCTCGTCCGGATCTACCTCCCCTCGCAAGTCTAAGAAGTCCAAGTTCTCTTCCAGCAGAAAGGTGCGTTGGGACGAAGAAGTTGAAGCTACCAATGATGACCTCATCCCGATTGACGCCAAAGTTGCGTCGGGTAAGGCTCCACCAACCTCCAACCAGATCAAGCTGGTTCCAACCAATTCCTCCGTCACCAAAGGAGCGGCGACTCTCTCAACAAGAGCCCGCCAAAGGCAACGCCAACGCTTGGCCAAACAATTCGCCAAAACGATGGAGTCCACCGACGGAGTCCGCTACAACGCGGATCTGAAGAACAAGAGAGGCGAAAGTTACAGAAGGAGGTGGTCAAGAAGCCGCCATCACCCCGCCAAGTCTGGAGGCCAAAGTCTGAAGCGGCAATTCAGGGTAAGGAGCAACCTTTGCAGCCTCCAACCAAAATTCAACCTCCGGCGAACCAAGCTAGGTCGCCGTTAATTCCAATAGCTACTCCTGGAGATCATGCAGAATCCTCCCGAAGGAGAAAGCCAGTCTTGGAGCGCCTCGGTCCAATTCCCGACGAGAGAGGCAAGGCTCCAGTTCACGAGCGTTTGGGCCCGATGAAGAAGCCCAGAACGACTCAACACGCTGGGGGTCGCCGTCATCTCCACCAACATGACAAGGAGCTCAAGGCAACTGCGCGCGCTAATTTGCGCATTGAGGTCCAAGAGCCCGCTGAGAATTCACGCCCAAAAAGGCATGTCTCAAGGCGCGTGACTCTTGAAAGTCCAAGGAAGGCAATTCGCCCTCAGATGGAAACATTATCATCTGATAGTGATAATGTTATACCTGAGAAGTCGTGCCCACACACGATAGGTTACTCCGACTGTCAAAATGACGAGTTGTACTATCGTGCTGGGGGTACGAACAGAACCAGAAAGAGGAGTCCCCGAGAACAGGAAACTCAGTGCCCTTGTTCAAAGCTCATTCGGGCGGTACTGTCTCAATGCAACTGCATCAAGGTAGTCCCCGAGAGAATTTCAGTGTTCGAAAGGCTCGGCACCGAAACGCCAAAACCAAGGTATAGGCGTTTCCGGCAAAGAAGAACGGTGGTTAAAGACGGAGAATTTCCGAGGGTCACCGCCAACATGACCAGCAAAGAGACATCGACACAGATTGATCTCAAATCGTTTCTGGAAGCGTCCCGGCGTGTAACCCGTCTGCAGTCCGGAGCCATCGCACGAGGAACTTATGGTAGGGTTCGGACAAGATTGCCTTCGGAAGATGAAGAATCGGATTCCTGCTCTGCTGTCGCATCGGACAATACAGTGTCCAGCGAAGGACAACCCCGCGAGTCATTTATGATAAGCGCGGAAGAAATGGCCAAGATGCTTGAAGACGCTTTGGCTAAGCAGAAAGAAAGTTTCAAATTCGAGATGGAGATGGCCATGCAGCAGATGAGAGAGATGCATGAGCAGCAAATCCAGGCATTCAGGAACCAGCAAAGTGAATCGAACCGCCGTAACCCGATTGTTCAGGAAAAGGAGCACGCAGAAAGGGATGAAGCTCACAATGCCAATAACCCTCCCGTCAATGCAGGGGGTGGTAACGAGGATGCCAACGAAGATACAAGTGAAGACTTGAAGATCAAAGATCTCGAGAGCAAAATCAACACATTGATCTCCGCTCAAGAGGTGAAGAAGACGGGCATTCCTTGTTCATACCCACGAGAATGGGAATCAATCCCCTATCCGGCGAAGTTCAGTCTGATTAACTTTACGCCGTTTGATGGGAAGGGTTCCCCCACTCAGCATTTGATTTATTTCAAATCGCACTTGGGTATTATCTCCGGCAATGAGCCTCTGATGGTGCGGTCATTCGTTGGCACTCTTCGCGGAGCCGCCTTCGATTGGTACCGCCGCCTCAAGCCAGGAAACGTGAACAGCTGGGATGACATGGAGACCAAGTTCCTGGCCAACTTCTTCGACGACGACACCGAGATATCTATCGGATCATTGCTCGATGAGAAGCAGAAGGACGGGGAGTTAGTCGACACCTTCGTCAAAAGGTTCCGGAACAAGGCGATGAATTGCCGGGACCCGATCACAGAGGAATTCATCCTCCAAACTTGCCACAACAACCTTGCGTTGGACGTGTTGGAAGCAATGGGAACAGCACCGTCTGACACTTGGAAGGATCTGAAGGTCCGAGGGGAGCAGGCTGAGCGATTCCTTAGAAGGAAGAAGGCCGAGAGGAACCAACCGACGGTTAATCCGCTGGACTCAAATTTCGCCTCTCGTGGTAAGGGCAAAACACCTGCAGCTACTGGTGGTGCTAATCAAGCGTCACAACAGCAATCCCGAAGGCAGCAAAAGACTTCGGGTCCGAGACTCCAAAGAGAGTATTCCTTCAAGGACGAAGACGTTCCAGCCATCTTCGAATCCCTCCTTGAAGGTAACAAGATCAAGCTACCACCTATCACAAATCAGGAGGAAGCTGACAACACTACGGACCCAAAGTACTGTGCATACCACAGGAGGGTCGTTCATCCCACCAAGGATTGCTTTGCTCTCAAGAATAGCATTCAGACCTTGGTTGAAGCTGGCGTCATAACGCTGAGGTAAGCCAATTGAGAATGGCAGACTCCGATAAGTATAAGAGTATAAACTGCTTCTCAAAACTCCAAAGAGTATACGAGTATAAACTGTTTCTCAATCCTCCGACCGGTATAAGAGGTTAAACTACTCCCTGATACTCCAATAGGTATATGAGTCTAAACTGTTTCCCCACTTTTGACGGGAAGTTCCTGGAGAATATTAAGCTAATATTCTTAAGGATAACCCGGTTAGTTAACTGATAATAATGTCCGAACCAGTTCCGCAGAGGAAACTGGGGGTGGACGATTTATGTAATGGGAAGTTCCCAAAACCACAGCAATGTAATGAATAAGAACTCCCATTCTCACCATGTCTATGCACTCAACACTCTCTCTGTTAGAGTCTGGACGTAAAGTACCCACTTGGTCAAACCTTCTTACAGTTAGGACCACAGTCAAAATCCCCTCTCGATTCCCCCAATGAACGAGAGGTCCACAAATTGAGCGATCAAACCTTCCTACAGTTAGGATTGTCTCAAAACACCCACTTGGTCAAACCTTCTTACAGTTAGGACCACAGTCAAAATCCCCTCTCGATTCCCCCAATGAACGAGAGGTCCACAAATTGAGCGATCAAACCTTCCTACAGTTAGGATTGTCTCAAAACACCCACTTGGTCAAACCTTCTTACAGTTAGGACCACAGTCAAAATCCCCTCTCGATTCTCCCAATGAACGAGAGGTCCACAAATCAAGCGATCAAACCTTCCTACAGTTAGGATCGTCTTAAACCTTCCATTCGGTCAAACCTTTCTACAGTTAGGACCAAAACCAAAAACCCCTCTCGATTCCTCCAATGAACGAGAGGTCCACTTTCAAATCGAGTGATCAAACCTTCCTACAGTTAGGGTCATCTCAAACTCCTGCTTGGTCAAACCTTCCTACAGTTAGGACCAAAACCACGATTCATTCTCGATAAACGAGAAATTCATCTTTAGTTCGATAATCAAACCTTCCGACAGTTAGGGTTATCCGAATCTTTTTGATTCTCGGAGTGGAGATCCCACTCTTAGTTTCACCTTTCCGGATTCTGGGGGTGGAGATCCCACCTCGAGTCTCCTTTCCTTCTTTGTTCGGGGAATAGAATATAAAATTCTTCCTTCCCCATACCAATCCTTTTCGAAGAATTCAGGATTCATCCTAGGAAGTTTATCCCGAATCCTAAGCAGGGATAAGTCTGCGCCTAACACGCGCTGCCGGTTTAGTCTTTTTCCGTACAAAAAGACACCAGGGTTCGATTCTGGGGTATTCTATCCTGAAACCTAAGCAAGGATAAGTCTGCGCTTAACATGCGCTGCCGGTTAGTTCTTAACCGTTTAAAAAGAACACCCGTCCACATATTCAACATTGTTGCAGTTTGTTATTAATAACACCAAAATCCATGCCTTACACGCGTGGGGAATTTCATCCTGAATCCTAAGAAAGGATATGCCGACGCCTAACACGCGTCGCCGGTTTAGTCTTTTACCGATTGAAAAAGACACCAGAGTTCGATTCTGGGGTATCCTGAATCCTAAGAAAGGATATGCCGACGCCTAACACGCGTCGCCGGTTTAGTCTTTTACCGATTGAAAAAGACACCAGAGTTCGATTCTGGGGTATCTCATCCCGAAGCCTAAGTAGGGATAAGTCAACGTCTAATACACGTTGCCGGGTAGCCTATTCCCGTAACAATGGCGAAGCCTATGTATTCAACATCATAGCACAAAGTCTCAGAGAATTCACTCTCTTAGCACAACGTTACATGCGGAACGGATTTAGACAATCCGCATGCTAGCCCGACTCAAACGGTAGTCGGTAAAGGCTAATCAAACCCGTTGAAGGCTGGGGGTTAGCCAAAAAACCGGAACAGATTTAGACAATCCGCATGCTAGCCCGATTCAAACGGTAGTCGGTAAAGGCTCATCAAACCCGTTAATGGCTGAGGGTTTGCCAAAAATCCTATAAGTACGAGAGTCACTGACGCATCAACTCCATTAGTTGGTCTCGTGACTTGAGCATCCAACGACGTTCGAAACCCTAGGGTCAATGCCGGTCAACGCGTAACCCTAGGTCAACGCCAGTCAACGCGTTGCGAGCAAAAAATTCAACGTACGACGTTTGAAACCCTAAGGTCAACGCCGGTCAATGCGTAACCTTAGGTCAACGCCAGTCAACGCGTTGCGATCAAAAATTCAACGTACGACATTCGAAACCCTAGGGTTAACGCCGGTCAACGCGTAACCCTAGGTCAACGCCAGTCAACGCGTTGTGAGTAAAAATTCAACGTACGACTTTCAGAACCCTAGGGTTAACACCGGTCAACGCGTAACCCTAGGTCAACGCCCATCAATGCGTTGCAATCAAACACTCCAAAAAGTATATGAGTATAAACTGCTCCTCAATCCTCCAACAGTGCATGAGGTTAAACTGCTTCTTAAATACTCCAATAAGGTATACGAGTATAAACTGTTCCCTAAATTTTGTTGAGAAGTTCCTGGAGAATGTTTTATAAATATTCTTAAGGATAACTCAACAACACAACGCCGGACAACGCGTCGCAAATAAAGACTCAACGCCGACATTCGATGGTCAGTTCTGTGTTCAACCAACAAGCACAAGCTAAAAATCAGAAAACCAGGAATTGACTTCAAGTTCAAATTTCCGACAACGGTCAGACAATAAATGCAGCACCGGAACTCTTGCAGACATTCGACAAAGCACCGAATAGCCTGGAAGATTGAAGGAATCAAGAACAGAAATCATTCCAAGGTCCCATTACACCGACTGAAGGTGGGGACAATCATATCCAAAGTATTCCAGACTCTTCTATAAAAGAACGAGACTGAAATACTTTGGAGGGGGTATCTGTAGGCATATAAAATTGCTTATAGGTCCCTTAGCTCAGCTCGGCACGAACCGACAAACCAACGAGGCGACGAGATCGACGAATCGCACGCAAGCAACGGAATACATCCATTCGCGTGCGGGATCAAGCCAAGTGTTCGAAGAGTCAACGAGTCATCCAACCGAGAGCGGACTCGAACGAATCACGATCGAATCAAGATCAGTTTCGGACTCAGACTCAGAAGTGGATTTACTGCCTAATCGGGATCCGGATTTACTGCCAAATCAGGTCAACGAATCAAGTCTGGATAAATCAACCACAGAACCGAATCACAGATAGAACCAAGAGCGGAAAACGACAGAACAACACACCCGAAAAGAGGCTCGGAAACCAAGTCACCGAGGCGGCTCACCGAGCCACCAAGGTGGAGCTACCTAGGTGGCTCGGTGGCCGAGCCACTTGTGGCCGGCCACCCTGTGCCCAAGGCACAGTGAGGGTAGCCTATAAATAGGCCACCCCCTTGTTCATTTGAGGAGGTTGGATTTTGGAGGAGGCGAAGCCCTGCAGGATTGGAGACTCAGATCTAAAAAAGATCTCAACTTTGGGACATCAAGGACTTGCTCATCCAGATCTGGTGCTCAGCGATCATCAACGTCAAATAAGGCAGGTGTTCGAGAGGATCGGATCTCAGATCTACGTTGCTACACTCCGGATCTAAGCTTGGTCTTAGATCCCGAGACTTGGACGATTGTTTCCTTGGTGAAACAATCCTCCCCGACTATTATTTCCTTGGTGAAATAATACCCGTTGTACTGCGTAGATCCGACCGGATCTAGATCGCGCGGTGGTCCACGGCAAACAACCCCGGCGCAGGCAAAGAACCCACAAAGCGAGCGACCGCAAAACAGGAGCTCGCGATTCGTTCGACAAACAAGGAAACAAAGTTGTAATTTTCATTTCTTTTCAATTTGATTTTCATTGTAACCGGATCTTATAAAAAGACCGGATCTTTGTAATCGATAGACTATTACAAGAGTGTACAATGGAATCACTAATGAAGAAAGCAACAATTTTCCCAGCGAACACTAGGCAAATAACTTCTTAATCGAATATCAAGCCCTAGGTACATCTTTAGGGTAAACCCAAAGCACAACGACTCCTCAGTCGAAAATCAAGACCTTGGTACCTCTTCAGGGTAAACCCAAGGCACAACGACTCCTCAGTCGAATAAACAAGTCCTTGGCTCTTTATCAAGATAAGCCCAAGGCACAACATATGGTCGATTCCTTCGGCTCTCATCGATCATCATGGACAAGCCATTGGTACCTTGTTAGGAATAAATCCAAGGCATAACCATTTGGCCGACTCTCATAGTCATCTCTCGGCCTTAGGGGAAGAAAAGCCCTAGTCAACTCTCAAGAGTTCTAAGCAAATGAATTCTCAGTTGAATATTAAGACCTTAGTATCTCTTTAGGGTAAACCTAAGGCACTATGACTCCTCAGTCGAAAATCAAGTCGTTGGTACCTCTTCAGGGTAAACCCAAGGCACAACGACTCCTCAGTCGGATAAACAAGTCCTTAGCTCTTTATCAAGGTAAGCCCAAGGCACAACATATGGTCGATTCCTTCGACTCTCATCGATCATCATGGACAAGCCATTGGTACCTTATCAGGAATAAATCCAAGGCATAACCATTTGTCCGACTCTCACGGTCATCTCTCGGCCTTAGGGGAAGAAAAGCCCTAGTCAACTCTCAAGAGTTCTAGGCAAATGAATTCTCAGTCGAATATCAAGCCCTTAGTACCTCTTCAAGGTAAACCTAAGGCACAACGACTCCTCAGTCGAAAATCAAGACCTTGGTACCTCTTCAGGGTAAACCCAAGGCACAACGACTCCTCAGTCGGATAAACAAGTCCTTGGCTCTTTATCAAGGTAAGCCTAAAGTACAACATATGGTCAATTCCTTCGACTCTCATTGATCATCATGGACAAGCCCTTGGTACCTTATCAGGAATAAATCCAAGGCATAACCATTTGGCCGACTCCCATGTTGATTATCATATCTCCATGATATTATTTTGATGATAACAATTTATACAATGTGTGTTATACAAATGCACTAACTCTTATATGTAGCTTTCAATATCAAAATATGAACAAGTGCAAGTTGAGATTCAAGGCATTATGAAGTGAAGAAGATGAAGAACATATGAGATAATGTATTTTACATTTTCTTTACTTAGAATTATTGTACAAGCCTTGATCACTCACACACACACATAGATATTAGAACACACTAACACAGGCTTAGTGTGTTGGTTAACTATAGAAATTCCCTATGTTAACCATTAGAGTTATAGTTAATAATGGAGTATCAAAACATTTAATTCATATCATTTTCTAACTCTTAGTAGTCGACTAATTAGAATAGTAGTCGACTACTCATATATATGTCTTGAATATATGGTTCTGTCAATTTACAGTATAGTCGACTAATATGGATAATAGTTGACTACTCAAGTTTATGACAGAAACATAAGTTTCTGTTATTTTACAGTATAGTCGACTAATTGACATTATAGTCGATTACTGAAGGCAAAATTTATTTTCTAAGTTTCTGTCAAATTACAGTATAGTCGACTAATGAACTTTATAGTCGACTACTGAGAAATTTTTTGAATACATAGAGTCTGTTTAAACTTAGTGTAGTCGAGTAATCAGTCTTGTAGTCGACTACAGATATAGTTTTTTCAGAATTTAAAGTTTGAATATATGACTGTTTATAGCCATTTTTTAAATGTTTTTAAAGTTCAAAAACTTATCTTTTTAAGGGCTATAAATAGGTTATTTGTTCAGAAAAAATGCAGAGACTTACATACCCATAAGCTTTGGTCTTTGTGCATTTTTTTAAGTAAAAAATATTCAGATTTTGAGAAGAAAAAAAGTTTCTAAAATTGCCTTTGAACATCATTCAAATACTTATTGCTTAGGCAATTTACAGAAGTTAGAATCATTCCTAAGACACTACTACACTACACTACAAATCAAGGCTTATAATTTACAGAAGTTAGAATCATTCCTAAGACACTACTACACTACACTACAAATCAAGGCTTATAGGAATTGAAATTGTTGCTTCAAAAGTTCTCTCGAGTTATGAGAGGTGTTAATCTCTTGGTTTAGATATTGGTGTGCAAATTAGCAAGGTGTTTGTTAATTGGTGTTGCAATTTGCAGGGACTAGCAAATTGGTCAGGTTTGCTTTTGATTTTGTAAGTTTATTCAAAATTATAGTGGAAACTCTCAAGCGGGATTTAATTGGAGACTGGATGTACACCGGATTGGTGGAACCAGTATAAAACTTTGTGTTTGTGATTATGAATTTCTGAGATTGCCATTTTTCTTTGTAATTTATAATATACTTTGCATAATTTTTTAAAGAATATTATTCACCACCCCTCTAGTGTTCTAGTGTATCTATTTCGGATCCTACATTTGGTATCAGAGCAAGGTGAAAGATGACATCAACAAATACTTCACAATTCAAAGAATGTCACTCTACAAACCGTCCACCAATGTTCGATGGATTGAACTATAACTATTGGAAGTGTCGGATGAAGATTTACCTTCAATCAATTGGCTACGAACTTTGGAACGAAACGAAATATGAGAAGCCAATAACTCCATTTACGGAATAGACTACTTCACAAAGAAATAATGCAAATTTAGATTCAAAAGCAATGAATGTATTATTTTGTACACTTGACAAGAATGAGTTCAATAGGGTGTCAACGGCCATATCTGCATACGATATTTGGCATACACTTGAGGTAACTCATGAAGGTACAAATAAAGTTAAAGAATCTAAAATTTCTGTTCTTGTGCACAGATTTGAATTGTTCAAGATGAAGGAAAATGAGACTATTGGAGAAATGTTCACAAGATTCACCGACATCACAAATTCTCTCATTGGTCTTAGAAAAACATATACACAAGTGGAGGTGATAAGAAAAATACTTCGATCACTTACACCATAATGGGAAAAGAAAGTTACCGCAATCGAAGAAGCCAATGATTTGTCAACTCTTACGATTGAAAATCTTATCGGAAATCTAATGGCATATGAAGTTCAAATTGAAGATAGAAAGAATGATGAAGAAACAAAGAATAAGAAAGTACTTGCATTCAATACTATTTCTGATAAAGAAGATTCAGATGATGATGATGAAGAAATGGGCATGTTTGCACGAAAATTTTGGAAATTTATAAAACAAGGTAACTTTAAATCTAAGAGTTCAACTTCTAATAATCCTCTTTGTTTTAAGTGTAATAAACTAGGTCATATGAAAAAAGATTGTCCAATGTTGAAGAATAAGCAAAAATCAAGTTATTTCAACAACTTCAACAACATTCAAAATAACAAGAAAATGAAAGCAATGGCAGTCACTTGGGATGATAGTGATGAGTCATCTTCAGATGAAGAAATTGAAGAAAATAAAAGTGCTCACATGTGTTTTATGGTACAAGATGAAGTAAGTGACAATGAAGAACATTTAGATGCTTTCAATGAATTATATAAAACTTTTGTGAGATTAAAAACTTCACATAATTTTCTTAAAGGTGAAAATAAAAGATTACTTGAAGAAATTTATGATTTAAATTCCTCTACTAATTCTAATTTTCAAGTAATTGAATTGAAAGAAGAAAATTATTCTTTGCTTAAAGAAAATAAAAGTTTATCTAAAGAAAATATTTATTTAAAATCAGAATGTAATGAGTTAAAAATTCGTATTAATAGTTTAGATAAAGATATTTCTTCTTTTAAATCAAGATATGAAGATATATGTTTAAATGTAAGCAAATTTAATAAAGGAACAGAAAATCTCAATAACATTCTTTCTTTTCAAAGAGAATCACAAAAGACAAAAGGATTAGGTTTTCAAATTAATAAAAATAAATCAAAGAAAACAATTTTTGTAAAACCTTCTCATGATTTGTATGAATATAGAACTGAAAATTTGTGTAAAAAGAAATCAAAATTCTTTTCTATTTGGGTTCCAAAAGAATTAACTTCTTTACATAAGAATTTTTATATTTCTGATTTTATTAAAAATATTTTTTTATTAACTAACTATTTAGGCAAATCAAACTCTTCATAGGTTTGGTTTCCTAAAGGCTAATTTAAAGGACCCAACTCTTCATGGGTTTGGTTTCCTAAAGGCTAATTTAAAGGACCCAACATAGTATGGGTACCAAAACTGTAAATGTTCATTATTTCAGGTACCCAAGAAAGATAGGTGAACATAGTATGGGTACCAAAACTGTAAATGTTCATTATTTCAGGTACCCAAGAAAGATAGGTGGATTTTGAATAGTGGTTGCTCCAAACATATGACTAGAAACATATAATTGTTGTTATCTTTTCAAAACAAGGATGGTGGTACTGTTACTTTTGGAGATAACAACAAAGGAAAAGTCATCGGTATTGGATCTGTCGGTAATCCAAACAAACCTATCATTGATAATGTTCTATTAGTTGATGGTCTTAAACATAATTTACTTAGTATTAGTCAACTTTGTGATAAAGGTTTTAAAATTATTTTTGAAAAAGAATCTTGCTTAATTTATGATATTGATTTAATTACTATTATTTTTAAAGGTCATAGAAAGAATAACATATATGTTTTATCTATGAAAAATATTTCAAATGAACATTGTCTTATTGTATCATCTAATGATTCTATTTTATGGCATAAACGTTTTGGACATGTTAACTTTAAACACATTTCTAAGAATTCTAAAAATGATTCAGTAAATGGTTTACCTAAGATGTCTTTTAAAAACAATTTTTGTGATGTGTGTCAACAAGGAAAAATGCACAAATTTTCTTTCAAATCTAAAAATATAATATCTACAAGTAGACCATTAGAATTAATTCACAGTTTTACAATTTTAAAGCTTATTGGATTTTTTATTAAATCAAACCCAAAACCCAAAACCCAATACCTGTTTCATTTAAGTAGAGTTAATCTCAACCATACATTTTTTAACTCTACAAATCCTAGCCTCATATTTAAGATAAAATCTTCACATTTCATTTATTTTATAGTTGAATCTGGACCATACAATGAAATTCCTTTAAAAAGAAAAAATAAAAACCTAAAAACTACCCACTAACTCATCCCAAAACCGAGTCTTCTTCTTCCTCTCTTCAGAACCCACCGATTCTAAGTTAGGGCATCATTCTTCTTTTTAAAAAAAATTCATCAAGTTCATCAATTTCTGGAGTCTGTCAAGATCAGTAGCCGACTACACCAAGTATTAGTCGACTAATCTAGGGTTTCATCAGTTTGTGGTAAAATTCTCAACTTCATCTTTGTATCTTCTGTTATTTTTCTACTTCATCATGTCTAGAGCTAAGAAAGCTAAGCAAACTCATACTAATGTTAACGATGAAACCATCATTTACTTAAAAAGTCCTGATTTACTAGAAGAATTTAACAAAATATCCACTTTTGAAGTTCTTCCAGGACGATTTGTGAAATTTGATGATTTTATTCCCTGGAACTTTGAATCATATTTTGATAATGTGGGATTGCTTGAATTATTCTATGCTGAAAATATAAAACCCACATATCCTTTTCTTGTTCAATTGTTCTATACTAATATAGAACGTGTTGGAACTATTGGTGGTTCTGAAAAACTTAAAACTCTTGTTAAAGGAATAGAAATTGACTTGACTACAAAGTCAATTGGAAAAAATTTTAATATTCCTTATCAAGGAGTCTCTCTTAGGTCAATTAGGATGAATGATTCAGATATTGGAAAAAATTTTAATATTCCTTATCAAGGAGTCTCTCTTAGGTCAATTAGGATGAATGATTCAGATCTTTTATCTGATCATATATTTCTTCCTGGATATAGTAAACCTTTAAATAATTCAAACAAACTTCGTCCAATTCCTAGGTTCATTGCACGAATCTTAGCGTATAACTTGTTTCCAAAAACTGGGAGTTTCCATTTTATTTTCCTAGATTTAGCAAAAGCTCTATATGCTATAATGGGAAATATCCAAGTTAATTGGGCTGAAGTTTACTTTGACAATCTTCTGATAATTCCAAGAGGATTTCTTCCATATGGTGTCTTTTTAACAAAAATCTTTGATAAATTTCATGTGGATCTTCAATCTGAAAATTTTGTTGTCCGTTCCATTAAATTTTTTGATTCCAATGCCCTAACTAGGATGAAGTTAACAAATTTTGAAATTCAAGAACAAAATCCTCACGACGAACCTCATCCTCATTAAGAAGAAATTCCACAAGATATTCCACAATCTTCAACTCAAGCAGGAACTTCTTCTAGTCAACCACCACCACCATTTCCTACAGAACCTTCATGTTTTTCAGACGTGCAATACAACACACTAAGTGCATGCATTCTTGAACTTGAAACTAGTCAAAGAGCTCTATATTCTCAGAATTCCTATATCATTTATAATCAAGAAGAGCTAATCAAGAAGTTTGATGACTTGAACATAAAGCTTAGTGCATATTTTCAAAGACAGCAACCTCCTCCAGCACCTTAGAAGTTTATGCATAAATCATATTAGCTTTGAATGTTTTAATGTTGAGTTTTAGAAGTTTATGCATAAATCATATTAGCTTTGAATGTTTTAATGTTGAGTTTCAAAACAATTATGTTATTTTGTTAGTTATCTATGTTTAAGTTTAGCTTTGAATGTTTTAATGTTGAGTTTCAAAACAATTATGTTATTTTGTTAGTTATCTATGTTTAAGCATCAAAAACTATATAGTTGTGAGTTGTTATTAAGACATATGTAATATGTTATGTTGTTACAATGTCAAGTATGTTGATTGTGTGTTTACTTTACTGTGATGTTGTTTGGATAGTTAATATATGTGCTATATATTTTAAACAGATCATGGTGATGAACATTGTGGAACTTTTGGTCTTTATGGTAAGTCTTTGCCTACCTATTTGGATGGGTGAAGTTATGGACTATGTTCATAATCTGGATGATTTATTTGAAGTTTTAGCCTATGTTGAAGAAATAATGTCATGTTTAGCATAAATGTTTATCTCTTTTTCTTGATAACAAAGGGGGAGAAATGGTTATCTATATTAGAATTATGTATTGTTATAGACTCTAATTTGCATATATGCAGGGGGAGTAAGTATGGTTATTTCATAATGTTTAAACCTTGTTATAAAATACATACTTATGCATAAATTATTTGTTATCATCAAAAAGGGGGAGAATGTTGAATATCATATCTCCATGATATTATTTTGATGATAACAATTAGCTTTTAATATCAAAATATGAACAAGTGCAAGTTGAGTTCAAGGCATTATGAAGTGAAGAAGATGAAGAACATATAAGATAATGTATTTTATATTTTCTTTACTTAGAATTATTGTACATGCCTTGATCACTCACACACACACATATAAATATTAGAACACACTAACACAGGCTTAGTGTGTTGGTTAACTATAGAAATTCCCTATGTTAACCATTAGAGTTATAGTTAATAATGGAGTATCAAAACATTTAATTCATATAATTTTCTAACTCTTAGTAGTCGACTAATTAGAATAGTAGTCGACTACTCATATATATGTCTTGAATATATGGTTCTGTCAATTTACAGTATAGTCGACTAATATGGATAATAGTCGACTACTTAAGTTTATGACAGAAACATAAGTTTCTGTTATTTTACAGTATAGTCGACTAATTGACATTATAGTCGACTACTGAAGGCAAAATTCATTTTCTAAGTTTCTATCAAATTACAGTATAGTTGACTAATGAACTTTATAGTCGACTACTGAGAAATTTTTTGAATACACAGAGTCTGTTTAAACTTAGTGTAGTCGAGTAATCAGTCTTGTAGTTGACTACAGATACAGTTTTTTCAGAATTTAAAGTTTGAATATATGACTGTTTATAGCCGTTTTTTAAATGTTTTTAAAGTTCAAAAACTTGTCTTTTCAAGGGCTATAAATAGGTTATTTGTTCAGAAAAAATACAGAGACTTACATACCCATAAGCTTTGATCTTTGTGCATTTTTTCAAGTAAAAAATATTCAGATTTTGAGAAAAAAAAGTTTCTGAAATTACCTTTGAACATCATTCAAATACTTATTGCTTAGGTAATTTACAGAAGTTAGAATCATTCCTAAGCCACTACTACACTACACTACAAATCAAGGCTTATAGGAATTGAAATTGTTACTTCAAAAGTTCTCTCGAGTTGTGAGAGGTGTTAATCTCTTGGTTTAGAGAATGGTGTGTAAATTGGTAAGGTGTTTGTCAATTAGTATTGCAATTTGTAGGGACTTGCAAATTGGTCAAGTTTGCTTTTGATTTTGTAAGTTTATTCAAAATCATAGTGAAAACTCTCAAGCGGGATTTGCTTGGAGACTGGATGTACACCGGATTGGTGGAACCAGTATAAAACTTTGTGTTTGTGATTGTGAATTTCTAAGATTGCTATTTCTTTGTAATTTATAATATACTTTGCATAATTTTTTAAAGAATACTATTCACCCCCCCTCTAGTGTTCTAGTGTATCTATTTTAGATCCTACATCCCATAGTCATCTCTCAGCCTTAGGGGAAGAAAAGCCTAGTCAACTCTCAAGAGTTCTAGGCAAAATGACTCCTTAGTCGAATATCAAGCCCTTGGTACATCTTCAGGGTAAACCCAAGGCACAATGACTTCTCAATCAAATATTAAGTCCTTGGCTCTTTATCAAGGTAAGCCCAAGACACAACAACTCCTCGGTCGAATATCAAATACATTTGTACCTCTTCAGGGTAAACCTAAGGCACAATGACTCCTCAGTCGAATATCAAGACCTTGGAACCTCTTCAGGTAAACCCAAGGCAAAACGACTCCACAGTCAGATAAACAAGTCCTTGGTTCTTTGTCAAGGTAAGCCTAAGGCACAACCCTATGGTCGACTCCCAAAGTCGCTACTCGACCGTACGGGGATTATTTCTGATCTAGGCACCCAACCTCAGGGTTGCCATTCTGCCAAAAAGGTGTTCATAAGCCTAAAGTATGAATATTAAGTGTATGGCTAATGATTAATCGATATAAAAACTTAAGAAGTTATCTGTCAAGTTTTGGTCAATTAAACGCTCAGGCAAAACAAGGCATCAAGTGTACTAGTTATCATAAGTCCCCAGCACGGGTCGACACAATACAACTAACTCACTTTAGCCGACATCTCAAACAAAAGCATAACTACAAAGCTAAAAGAATGCAAACAATGAAGGCAAGCTCAAGAATGAAGACAAAAGTTAATTTTCATTCGATAAAAGTAAACTTCATTACAAACTTCTTTACAAAAAGAGAAAGAAAGAGAAGAGAAACAAGCAGGTCTGCAAAGCTCTCGACCAGACTCGAGAGTCGAACTTGACGGACTCATGATGGCGGCAATTGTAGAAGATTCCCTAGGGGCCCAGCGACAAGCTTGACTTCATCGTCATTCACTGACAAATCCAACTCGCCTCTAATTTTCTCGACATCTTTCAACAAATCGAGACAACATGAGACGCAGGAAAGATAGAAGCGATCTAGGGTCGGATGAGAGTTGTGACCCCAGCTTTACAGGCTAAGGCTACTTCGGCCTTCCTTATAGGACCATGATGCCAGTCATCGACCACCTTCTTTTTATGCTGCTTCGAATCCAGATGAGCGAGTTGGTCCTTCAATTTCTCAACAAGGGCCATGGATGCCTGAAGCTTTGATTACTGCTCTTCAAAGTCCCCCTTATTTTTTTAAGAGACAGATGATTTGTTCGAGCTTTTGCCTCAGTTGTCGTCCTGTGATGCTTCTGGGACTCAGGCTCCGCCTGTAGATGAACCATCTCCCTTTGGAGGTCCTTGATGGTTCTCATCTGCTTGGAGAACTAGATTTGAAAGCTCCTAAGGAGCTCTTCTTTCTCATCCAGACTCCGGCGCCAATCGCCTTATTTATGAGTCAATTTGGCCTCCAAGGCAGGAACTCTCTTCTCTGCCTCTTCCTTGGCCGATTCTCCTTCGCTAACCCTCCTTGGCATTCCGGGGAACGCTCAAGTCGATTGAATAGGGCGTGTCCCAACGAAGTCCCCCGAGCTAAACAAGCTTGAAGAGCTTGATGTATGCCAACACTTGGAATATCCTCCAAAATCCTCCTGTCAGCTCCATTCTCTAATTGGTCTGACACAGCTCTCCCCTCAACATCATCGTCCATCCCAATCGGCTCCTTGCCAGGATGACGGGACGTCTTAGGATTAGTACTGGGGCCGACAGTATCCTCATCGACCACTGGGGTCGTAGTCTCCCTACCAGGAGAAGACTCGTCTATCAGCCCTACATTTTCCAAGCGGTTAAGTTGAGTTATCAGTGGACCCATCCCAACTGGTCTAACTGGGCACCGCCTCTCAATCCTTGTCCTTCCCCTCAATTCAGAGATAATATTAGCTGCTTGAGGCATCAAGACAACCACCTCCTCTACACTGAAAGTCCCCCTCGGCTTCTTATGGGGTCTAGCAGTGGAGCTCGCGCCCCTCGGTCCATGTATTCCTCTTGCGATTTTTCGCTAACAGAGGAACGGGGCTCGTTCTTGCATGGAAGATAGTGGATGATAAGATCATGGGCATGCCCGTCGTCTAGAGAAACACATCAACAAATAGAACATCGTTCTCTCGTGTCCCGGCATAGGAATAGATCTTTTCCAAATCCCTCATCTCGGAATCACTAAGGGTAACTGACCTCAAAGCGTCTTCGTTCACCTCCGGCCAGTCCGAGCAGGCAAACACGTTGTCGTCGCCATAGACCCACACTTATCGCTTCCTCCAGTCCTCATCCAACTCCAAAGAATTGGAAACAAACTGGAACTCTCCACGATAGTGGAAAGAATAATGCGGATCCTTCTCAGCAGACCCCACGCTATTCAAATGCCCAAGCAATCTCAAGCTTTGTTAGACTCCAACACGGTGGCAAATGATGATGAAAGCCACCAGAACCCATACTGCGTTCGGATAGAACTAGGAAGGGGAAGCCCCTAGAGCGGCATGCACCTCCTTAATGAAAGGGTGTAAGGGCAATCGTAAACCATGCTCTAAATGGGCTAAGTATAGCGACACTCGACCCTCGCCATGGCAGTGCACTGGCTTGTTCATATATAAGAGTTCGGGGAATATTGTATCGGTCATACAACCCCACCAGATTGTCCATATGGACCTTCGAGTGGATAAGGAAAAGAGCAGCAAGTTTTTCCTCACTACGGCCAGAGTTTGAAACTTGGGAAGCAATGAAAGATTTTTTCTTAAGAAGTTTGGAGGAATATCGGGAATTTTTCCAGAGCAAAGGTTTGTAAAAGGACTATCTTACAATCAAAAAAGCTATTTATAAGTTTTTAAGGAAGAGTATAGAGGGATTTCAAAAGACGAGGCGATTTTCGGAGCAACCAAGCCAAATCCACATCGGAATCTAAAGCAGTTCACTCGAAACACGAAGCGCCACCCTCATTTAATGCCCCCAGATCCCAATACTCAAAGAGTGGAAGATCCTCCCTTCTATCCATGACGCTTCATCTCCTAAAAAGACGGTTCAGATCTTTTGATGACGTCAGCCACGAATAGCAGAGTTAACAATGGATGCCTAATAATGACAAGCCACATCTCTAAGATAGAGACTTCTCAGTTTCTCGCCCTCAGTTGACTTGTATTGATCAAGAGCATATCTTATTTCTCTCGGAGTCGACTAAAAGCCAACTCCAAAAGAAAGGGGCCAACTATTATGGTGTTCACTTACCCAAGATACAGTATTTGTGAAATGATACGATAAGAGTCCTAAGCAAAACAAGCTCAACCCTTTGGCCGACTCCCACAGTCATCTCTCGGAGTGCCCTAGTCAACTCTCAAGAGTTCCAGGCATTTGACTCCTCAGTCGAATATCAAGCCCTTGGCTCTTTATCAAGGGATAAACCCCATAGCACAATTACAGAGGTCTCAGCCCCACCTACTCATCAAGCCGACACCCTGGTGTCGACACTAGAGGTGATACTAGCCAGTACGAGAGATCCTGAACTCCCAGACAAGACGACATTCCAACCAGTCGAAATAAGCCAATATTCCTGAGTCGACACAAAAGGCAATGTCGGTCAACCCTATTATTAAGGACGACCCTATTTAGGGCACTCGACCACTCACTAGATATTTCTCAGAAACGACTTAAGGGACGTTCCCTGCTATCGACTAAATTGAGGACTCGATTCTGGTCTCAAGCCTCTCCCCCAGAGAAAATGTTCACATCTCAGTCCACCTCAAACAAACCTTATCCAGATTTTGGCCTGATAAGTCTCCACGACTTGTCAGCTCAATCACTTTCCTGAAAAAGTGGAGACATCCTCTCTAGAGCTGAAGTGACTTCCCCTCTAGTCTCCAGCCGACATCTGTAAAGCGAGGGATGCCTCAGAATGCCCATGTGCCTTCTGCCACGCTCGCAAGTCACTTCCCGAATATCACGGAGATGCCATCTCCCACGCTGAGATGACTTATCCTCCAGTCGCCAGCCGACACCTGTAAAGCGAGGGATGACTTACCTTTCAGCTCACATTTTTTCATCGTCATTCTGCACGGCCAAAATAACCAATCTACCATGAACATCCACCCTATATATGGATGTTATTCACCAAGAGCGCAAGGTAAGTAAAAAACAAGCAATCTAAATCTTCCTCCTGATCCAATCTAAGAGATGATCATCTCTAATGCACATAGCATAAGAACACATAGTTCTAAACTCCACTCAAGCTCACGTTCATCAACTGACTTGATCGTCGAAGAAACCATGGGGGAACCGATCCCCACCTTCTCACGAGTTCTTTCCGACTGTGCAGCACGAATTTTAGACCCCTGTTCAAGAACAAGGCATAAAATCGAAGAAGGGAGTGGGCCCTCCATCATCCTTCATCACCCTGCAACAATTCTCTTCTAGATTAATAGTCTGTTTGATATCGGACATCAACACCACCTTCAAGATCCGCAAAGCTTACAACCGTAATCCAAACGCTTACGACCATTGAATTCAACCTCAAACTCAGGATCTGTTACAATCTCCTCACTATCGCCGTTGCAAGCAGCCTCAACCATCATCGATTCGCGCCGCACCGGCCACAAACTCCATGCCCTAAGTTGTCCTCTCGTCGCAAACAACTTCAGTTGTCGTCGGCGTCTACTGCTGCTTTGAATCAAT
>NC_033801.1:61340199-61343042 GCF_001876935.1 Asparagus officinalis
CGTGTAGGCTGTCTAAAAATTACTGCTGATAGTTTGTCCCTATCAAATACTGGTGATGAAAGTTACAATTTGATGGCTTCCAAAAGACTACAATTTGAAGACTTTCACGTAGATCGATGAATGTTACAATCCGACGACCTTCACAACAACCGATGAAATCTCTAATTCAGCAGCCTTTACAATCAACATCAGGAGTTACAATCTGACAACTTTCACATTTTCAAGGAGCAAAGACGAAGGTTATAATATGACGATCTTTGCAACGCTCTAGCAAAAGAGACTACAAATTGACGATCTCTTCAAATCAAAACGCAAATATCTCTAAAATCGTAAGGAATTTGGTAAAACGGAAAGGAGAAAACCAAACCCTTTGGGGGTAGGTTTGATCGGCTTCGTCTCGTCGAGATAGCCGATTTTCATATATAATTCGTCCAATTCCGACTTACAGTTTGAAAGTTATGACATGTTCTTCGTAGCAAGTTATGTTCTGAAGTCCGTCTGCAAGACTAGGACTTTGCCTGAACATTAAACATAGCCTAAAGATCGTCAAGACCGCCTGAGGCACACCTCTACATCCCAGATTCAAAATGCAGAGGTCATGCCCGCGTTTCAAGTTCAAAACGCAGGGTTCATCCCCAGCGTTCAAGTTCAAAACGCAGGGTTCATACCCAGCATTCCAGTTGAAAACACAGAGGTCATTCCCACGTTTCAAGTTTAAAACACAGGGTTCATCCCCAACATTCAAGTCCAGACGTAGAGTTCATGGCTACGTTCCAGACTCAAAACGCAGAGTTCGTGAACTCAAAACGCAGAGTTCATGTAGAGCCCAACTCTGCATCTCAGGTTCAGAACGCAGAGTTCATTTCTGCATCTCAGATTCATAACGCTGCGCGAACACTGCGTTTTCAGCCTTAAGCGCATTCCCAACTCTGCGTTTCAGGTCTAAAACGCAGAGTTCGGGCCCAGAACGCCATTTTCGGTGTTTGACTTGTTCAAACACGAGCTGAACGGTTTCAGGAACCGTTTTTCACCCACGTTTAGAGGGATTTCCGCCCCACTTAGGAGTGGATTAAGAGGGCAGTTACAACCCTTAATCCCCTATAAAATCTCAACAAACTCAATTGAGTTAAGGGGTTGAATCGCTGACTTTTTGATAGATCGGATCTTGGCAATCATCTTTTGGATCTGGAGATCATCTTTCGGATCTGACTTTTGGGAGATCGACTCGGCTTCTTCAGATCTTTTTGGAGTTTTGGAGATCAGCAACTTAGAGGAACTCATGGATCATCTTGGAAGGCTTTGATTGAAGTCTTTGAGATTACTCGGCTTGGCTGGTGAACTCTTTCTAAGAATTCTTCTTAACTCGATCAGAGTTCAAAACTTGCTTTGCAAGTTCTTCTAAACTCGTTCAGAGTTCTTTAACTCGATCAGAGTTTAAAACTTACTCTGCAAGTTCTTCTAAACTCGCTCTGAGTCATTAACTCGTCAAGAGTTAATTTCAAACTTACCACGCAAGTTATCCTCGACATCAATCAAGAGGATTCAACCATGTTCCACGAGTTCAAGACGTTCGGATCGTTAACGAGAAGCAAACTCGACACGAGCATTCGAGGGAGGCATCTCATCGCTACCGTGAAGAACTCAGACTTAAACAAAGGGGATGATTTATATTGATCATCTTCTCTTTTGTAATCAAAAATTCAAATTGTAATCAGTTAGAGATCGAGAGAGTTGTAAACATTCTTTTTCTAAACAGTTAGAGGGAATAAATCAAATTCAATTCTTTCATTTTCTTATTGCAAATTTTCCAACGAACAGGCCGTTGCCGCCACCTTCTATCTCTAGCGTTCCAGACTCCCCGCAATAATCTATTACTGCTCCAACATCACCGTTGGAGTCTATGGTGTCTCCGAGCTGATCGTCGGCAAGGATTGCGCTTCACCTTATCTCCACAAGACTTTGCATTTTTTTCTCCTCTTAACTTGCTCTTTGTTGACAAAGCAGAGAAGAAGACTGATAGAAGGAGAAGGGTTCACACGGCTCACGAGAGCCCCGCCAAACGACAACAAAGGAGGCCATCAACCATGAGCTACAACATGTGGAGCATCCCCGAAACCTACGAGACTAGTAGTCCGGTAGGTTTTCGGATCGTATTAGCCCCAACTTAGTGGCGACTAAATATACGGGATTAGCAGTCACGTATGTTTCGAACTTAGTGGCGACTAAATATACTTAGTGGCGACTAAATATTCAGCAAATTTTTTTTTTTTTTAAATCCCTATGGAAAAGGGAACGAGAGTGTTTGGCTTGGATCTTTTTTTTTATCCCATCTGTTTCTCTATAGAGAATTAACAATTAAAACTTTAAAACAAAAGCATAAAGAGTTTACGGCAAGCAGGTTAAGGTTCTAGAATTGAACTTTTGACAACTATGTGTATGAAATTGGATCATCTCCAAGACTAAAAATAGTAAAGAAATCACTGCTATCAATTATGGCCCTGCTTTAATTGAGCGGAAGAATAATATAGAAGGGAATATACAGGAAAATCCACCTAGTTTGGATAAGGGGCGAGCGGTTCTCCATAGTTTCCCTAAGTTCACCTACAACAATATAATATTGTTGCTTGCTGCTTTTGATAACTATGTGTACAGAAATTGGATCATATCTACTACTAAAAAGTAGTAAAGAAATCACTGCTATCAATTATGGCTCTACTTGAATTGAGCAGAAGAATGATATAGAAGGGAATAAATAGGAAAAAATAAACCCCACTAAGATAAAAGGGTGAGGGGTTCTCCCTAATTTACCTAAATTCACCGCCAACAATATAAAGAACTCCCTT
>NC_033801.1:61343093-61357114 GCF_001876935.1 Asparagus officinalis
CCCCCCACCCCCCCCCCTCCCCCCCAAAAAAAAATTTAAAATAAATTTAAACATGTCCGTAACCATTGATTATCTAGTTGGTAATTGTGATTCATTGAAAACGTAATAATTACCATACTGTCATAAATTATACTCATGCCTAATTTGCCCCCAAAAAATCGTAGTTATCCATGAGATAATTCATGACTGTTCGATAAGGGCACACTCTGACTTTCTTTTAATGGTGAAGAAGATTATTGGAATCCATGCCTACCACACCAAAAGGATTATTTTACAACAATGGTAGAGGGAAATAGAAAAATAAATCCAAGAGGGCCCTCTATAACTATTGCGAAGAGCGAGAAGTCCATGCACTTTCCAATTCAAACTATAGAGCCGATAATTGTAATTATCTATCAGTTTGATTGCACTTAAATTTTAGTTGTCTCCACTTATATGATATATTGTTTGTACTAACACGTACACATCATTCATATTTTTAGTTCATATATATTTTCGTTCCTTAAGATTATATATAATGCTCACGCGTAAGCATACCAAAAGAACATATAATCTGATCATGTAGACATTCATGACAAGCAAATAGTCAAGCACCAAGAATCCAAAGGATCAACTGCTTGCACACATTTTGAACGGGACCAAGAAATAAAAGGAACAGATAAAAGGAAAACCCAGCATTGAGAGAGTACTGGAACAAGCGTTTATTTTTTTAAATATCTTATTAAACCCATGTCAACGACCATAGTTGACCTGCGTGATGCCTCCACCCTTTTTCCAGTCCCATAATCCATCAGCCTTTACATGAACAAATAGTCTGCGTCAACGAGGATAATTGACCTGTGCGATGCCACATCATTAGTATGACAAAAAAAATTTTAAAAAAAAGTCTTAACTAATTGGTTTTGAAATACATATGATACCTAGTCGCTTAAAGAAACATAGCAAGTTATCCTTAAAAATATCAACATACATGGTAATACTAAACTGCTGAAATGCAAAGCTGGGTTAAAATTAATTTGACGAAATATTTTGTCGTAAGAATTATTTTGGAAGTCGGTGGTGTTTTATTGTGGAAGAAGCTAATGAATTTGTCATTTGTATTACTCCTCATAATAACAACAAAAATTACAAATATTTTGACTTTTGGATAGCTGTGATGGTAGAGACTGCACTTTTGCTCCATTAACCATGCGAATATCATTGCTAAGTTGTGATGATCTTCTTTGTGGTTATCAGGTTTGGTATAAGGAGAGCTATTTTCTACAAAGAACTAAAATTTATCTCCTACCTATAAATATAATGATAAACAAAACCCATGAAAGGGTAGAAAACTCACGAAGAGTAATAATTTGTTAAGAAACCAAGCTTAGGGAACCAAGAGAGATTTGGAAAAACCAACAAAGACCAATTGCGTGTCAAAGAGAACTCTCAAGGCTTGTTTGGTACATGGGTAGAGGGAGGTAAAAAGTTTGTCCTATTAAACATTATCTCATCTTTACCCATATTTCTTATCCTTCTAAAACTTCACTCAGGATAAAGTTAACCTCATATAAGAGTAAACTCCTAATTCAATTGTAGGAGAAAAAGGAGCGAACAGTTCTCAAACATACAACAAGCCTCCTGAAACTTGAAAATTAACTAGATCACTTGTAAAGTAAAAACTAATAACCAACCCCTTGAATAGTTATAAAATTACAAAAACAACCTTAATAATGTAAAACTCGGTAAAAATCACAAAAAAATGAAAAATTCCAAATATAGAATAACACTAAAAAATTAAAACATAAAAGTAGGTCAACTTTAAAATTTAAAGAAAACACCCTAAATGTTTTGAAAATCATAGAAAACATCTTAAAATTTTGAATTTTACAAAAAACCCTAGAAATATCAAAACTTACAAAAAAGTATATTTAAATTCTAGAAACTCCAAACAGCCTCGTAAAAATTAAAATTTGTAGGAAAGACCTTGAAAGCTTTGTAAATTGCAAAAAACAACCTCAAATTTAAAATTTTACAAAAAAATTTTCCTAAGAATTTCAATCCTACAAACAAACAGTACACTAAAAATATAGCAATTACAAAGACCCTAAAAATTTTGGAACTTGTAGAAAACAACTTGGAAGTTTTGGAAAATACAAAAAAAAAATCCTTCAAACTTCAAAATTTTAAAAAAAAAAAGCACCTTGAAAAATTCAAACAACAAACTGACAATATAGGACTACAAACCTCTTTAAAATTTAAAGTTTGTAGAAAACAACCTAGAAGTAAAAACAGTACAATAAATATTGTCAAAACTTAGAATTTTACAGAAAACAGACCTAAATTTTTTAAAAATACAAACAGTAAACTGAAAATTTTATAAATTTGAAATTTGTAAAAAAAAACACACTGAATGGTTAGAACATTGCAAAAAAAAAGCTAAAAGTTCAAAAAATTGCAAAAAAAAAACCTCAAATTTTGAAATTTACAAAAGATTATTGTTTGTAAGTTTTGATCTTTTAGAGTGTTTCTATAAATTTTGAATTTTAAGGGTGTTTTCTTCAAATTCCAAAACTTTGAGAGGTATGCTTGTTATCTTATGTTGTCATTGTACTTTTTTAGGATTTTTTGTAAATTTTGGATTATTAGGGTTTTTTTGTAATTTTTAAAACCTCTAGGGTTCTTTTTGCAAATATTGAATTGTGTAGGAGGTTTTTTATAATTGTCAGATTTTTTTTAGGAGGTTGTTTATAAGTTTAATATTTTGAGGGGGCTGCTTGTAATTTATGCATTCCATGTTGAGAGTAGTAGAGATCCTTTTGTGTTAAATTTTAACCCTAATGAGATGTTATACTAAACACAAGAATGTTTCCCTCACTAATTGTTCTAGGATAATAATTATCATGTTAAAGTTTAACCAGGATTGCTTTAACCTACCAAATAAGCCCTTTGTGGAAAGAGCTTGTTGAAGGCGTCGCAGAGCTAAGGCAGACCAGTACAACTAGGGCAACAGTGAAGAGAATGAAAACTGGCGCCCTTGGAGTGGTGCTAAGGGGTTGTATTTAGAGACCAAAACCTACTAGCATCGCAGAGCTATCAAGTCGTGGAGCTATCGACGCTGTATTAGTAAAATAATACTATTCTTTGGTAAAATAATACTATTCATTATAGCTAACTACCGTTCATTTACATTAACTTTAGTATACAATAAGCACTTGTTACAGTGGCAATGGAAAATATAATGGAATGCCCAATATCCAAATCTTGAATGCAACATTAACGGCTAAAATATGCTTAAAAAGGTGATATGTGTAAGCCAAAGGCAGAAGCATTACACACCCCTGGATTGGTGTTTGGATCTATTGCTAACTTAGATCCTACAGGTAGAGAGAGCTACTGTGCACGAGACTCTTTCTCGCTATCCACAACACGCCCGTCCTTGAATGATCTCCTAAGCACGTTGCAAAAAGACCAATTTGTTGTGAGTGATCGTGGGGACGTGGGGGCCACGAACGGCCACACCCACGTGAGCACATCCACGAACGCGGAGAAGAGCTGGAGGCAAAGCGCGTGGGGCCACGAGCGGGAGCAAAGAGCGGAACAACCCAAGGCCCACCCGACTTTGTGAGTTATAAATACCTAGTTCTTCCTAGGGTTTCGTGAGCAGGTAAGGGGAGAACGTGGGCGTTCAGGTGCGAGCAGGGGCGAAAAAGCGGCTACAGTGGCGTGAAAAGAAAAGTGCAGAGAAAAAAAATACAGAGGCTTTTCGGCTGTAGCAAGGGTTTGTGCATCCCTTTGGAAGAGATATTTGTGTGAGATTTGAAAGCTTGTTTGAGTGTTTAATTTGTGTGATTGTAAACCCTATTTGTATCCTCTCTCTCTCTCTCTCTCTCTCTCTCTCTCTCTCTCTCTAATAATAGATCCCCCCTCCTCCTTGCCCCGTGGACGTAGCCAACTTGCCGAACCACGTAAAATTCGTTGTCTTGCTGTGATTTGTAATAGCTTGTTTAGGTTCTCTCGACAAGTCAGTTCTAGAACTGATGAGAGGAAGAGTGTATATCCCACTTTGTTGAGATATATCACTTTCGGTTCTTGTTTCCTTTGTGAATCAGGGATTTAGTTGTGATTTACTCTCTTGTTGTGCATCAAAGGTGCTGCCGAAATTTCCGATGCGCACAACATTTGTATGTGTTTTTATGTGTGCTTGAAAAATGAATCCTCAGTCGCTAAGGGAGAGTTTCACTCAAGAATAAGATCAATTAGTTAACAATCAAATCTTCTTAAATAAGAATAAAGAATTATGGGAGATCGAATCATATCCATGTTAACCACCAAATGGTAATCCCTGTTTGGATGATATACATTTCAATAACAACTTACCTTTATCCTCAAGATGTTGTATCTTGGTTGGAGGCAGCCATTAAGTGCACGCTAAGTCTATTACTAACAAAAGGATTTGTAACATCATGTAGCTCCAAATCCTACTCTTATAAGACTTAGCAGTAGACATTTCGTTTTCAATGACGTAACTAATAATAAAGCCCAACCAAACAAGTATATGAGGATCTTATGTAGTTAGAACTGCACGAGTCTACAACTATTTTGGACCAAATATTCTATTTGGATGCTTTGTTACTCAAGATGCAGCGCATGTGACGCCACCTATGCGTCTAGTGTAACTTGGTCCGGAATCCGTTTGGATGCTCTTAGATGCACAATTTGCTACACTTATCTCGAACGATGTCACTATGGTTGTCTGTGAAGTGTTAAGTTGAGATGCAGTCAAGTTATAGGAATAGGCTCAAGTTTGATTTGACTTACTCCAAGCCAACTTGAAGATTTTCTAGCCATGATTCTCATCGATCTTATAACTCAAATACGGATTAATTTTAAAAGACAAATCTGATGCAAATAGATTAGCCTAATCTATCTGCATTCATGTAACTTTGCAACCCAACAGAAGTAAATACGACCAAGAAAGAAACTACACCACAATTTGAATAGAAAATAAAAAACGAAACATGCGTATAATCGTGTTCAAAATAATGCGTGAGCGATGAAACTTACATTTATTAGAAGAGGACCATTACAACTTCAGAAGGAGCAAATGAGGATCTCAATCGACGTTAACTGTCCATCCCATCTTGTCTTCTACGACGCCCGTTTGGATTGCAGTGAGGGATTTATACAACTTCTGAGTGACAGTGTCTGGTCCAGTTTTATACTCAAATCTGTAAGGTAAATAATAACACTCTTTAAAAGAGTAGGTTTCGATAAATCTTTTAATGAACAATATTATGTTTAATCTTTTTAATTATTATATTGTTACTTATCCAGTCCTAATTAAAGAAAATTTTAAAAACTGAGACATAAGTTTAGTGAATTCATATGAAAGATAAGGAATTGATGACTAATTTATTATATCTTGAAGCATTTATTGGTCTGAAAACTTCACATTGTTCACTAGACATTGTTATTCAATCACCAAACTATTTTATTTGTAAATTAGAGATTAATCTAAATTAATTAGATAATCTTTTTGTAACCAGTGATCTATAAGATTAGACAATAAAAAGTATATGCTAACTAAACAATCAAGTCTATTTCAGACATTATTCATCAACGAAGACGTGTATACAAATAAGGTCAATTATATTTGATAAAGTATAAAGAAAATGACTATGAAGTAAGATCCCGTCATAGTTCCCATCACACTATAATTAAAATTTAAGCTAATATGAGCAAACTAAGATACAATTTCACAATATTTAGAGGGGTGTTATTGTGCTTGAGAGACGATTATTGATTACCATATTGCTCAAAGCCTCCAATTAATCTTATAGACTGGTTTGAGGGGGAAAAAGGATCCTCCTCCTTTTTTTAATAAATTAGAATTGTTTTATAGTAGTTATCTATAGTCTTGATTATTATATCTTTGTAGTGTGTTCTTTAAATTTCTTATCATTAAAGCACCAAAAGAATTCTGTTTAGCTGATCCGTTTCCCCTACTGTCTTCCAATCTGGGGTATAGATAAAGCCTCACTCCATTTACTCCGAAGATTTCTTAAGAGTTTGAAATAATTCTCAATTGTTCTCTCCCAAAGGTCCGGCTTTGATCTCTCTACTTTTTATTCATTTTTTTATTCAACTAGGTTTTATACATGTGCAATGCCCGTCGTTAAATATCATGGTTAAGTACTTTTTGGCTTATTTCCTAACTAAAATTTGTTCCTCGGTTCTATTTTAATAGTTTTTTCTCACTTTTGTCTCTTAAGTTTAACATTGCGATTATTTATTCTCTTTAATATTTGTTTAAATAAACTGCACCCTATTTAAATTTTTATGTTGATAGTTGAATGGATGGAAAACAAATATAATTTGAAGCCAATTTGAATTTTCATATTATTTAGACTGACATGAAACCAAAACAGTATTGCAAACGTGAAAAACATTGAAATAGTGTTATATAAAAAAGGTGAATATTTAAAACCAATAAGACAAGATGATTAATTAAAAGTATGCTAAAACGATACAAAAGATAATATGAAGTTTGTTCCAAATCATTGATAGACTTTATAAAAACTTATAAACTAAAGATTAATGTCAACTTTAGTATACTTTTATATAATAAAAATATCCACATAAGCATATAAAATTACTGAAAGAAGTTCACGAAACTCCCTTCTAAAGATTCCTAATTTCACTCAAAATAATTAAACTATTCTATAAAATATTTAAAAAATATTGTCTTTATTTCTTCTGTTTTATTTTTATTAAGCTGAGATTAATCCTTTTTCACCTTTATCTTTTGTTGTGCATTTCTAGAATAGTATATTCATCATCTACAACCGATTGTAACATCAAGCTAAAGCTGTATTTTTGTGTTATTATCTTTCTTGGGTTCGCTAATCTTTTATCTTCTTGTTTAACTTGACAAAAAAATTGAATGTACTTCTAATGGTCAACACAAATTTCTTGAAATACAGACTTTGATTTTTTTCCTATTTCAATGAGAATATATGTTAATTCCATATATATTAAATTCTTTGTGTTCCTAATTTGTTACTTAAATAAGACTAAGAGCTATCTTTTTTTTCTCTATAATGAATTTTTCTTATGTGTATTCAATAAGAGTTTCTATTATGTCAATAATATTACATTTGCTCTATCCCTATTATTTTTCAGGGAGATCTAAATTAAATACCTATATTTTTCATGGCCAATTTAGCTTAGATTATAATATTAATATTTAATTTATTTAGTATTTGAAGAACAACATATGAAATTTATGAATATTTGCTAATTTTGCTTGCATCTTCTATAGAGAATTCTTCTTTGATTGTGATAAATTTGTTAAATTATTCTTTAGTAGAACTCAGTCGGTGCTTATTTAATAGTTATGTCTTATGGTAATATCAATTCAAGTGATTCATGTACGTTTTCTAAATTTAGATTTATTTTCGTCACTTTCACCTTTGCAATGGAAATAGCTTAATCTTTTGAATGATATTTCTAGACATTCTAATAGTTTCTTAATACGTAAGTCCTTAAATTATTTTACCCTATAAATATTTTTTCACATCAGAGATTAATGTTTCTAAAGTATAATCAATTAATGCTAAGATATTATACTATAGTTGTTTATCATTTTCATGGATTTAAACTTTTATCAATTAATGTTACTTATGTATTTTTACTGCTCTAGCGTATTAAATTATACACAGTTACTTTGATTAATATAATGATGATAATTTTTAAGCTATCATATTTTTTTTAAATTTTTATTCCTCAACCGAATATTTTTAATCAATTCTTATTGTTTTTGTTACCAACATCGACTTAGACTATTTCTAGATGTTGAAAAATGATTGTAACCCTTCTTTATGGTTTTGAACTTTAAGGGTGTGATTTGTAATTTTTAAGACTTTGAGAGTGTTTTTTTAAATTTTTACTTTTACATTTGGTAGATATAACTTCTATATTTCATGTGTTGGTGGTAATTTCAAATGTCAGCAAATTTCTTGCAACTTTGAAAGTTTGAGGTTGCTTTTGTAATTATTAAAACTTTGGATTATTTTTAAAAAAAATTAGATTTCAGCAATCTGCTAATAGTTTCCAGATGTGATGTGTACTAGTTATAAATTTTTAAATTTTAGAGTTTTTTGTGATTTTTAAATTTTGAAGGATTTTTTTTTGTACCTTTTATAAACTTTCGAGGTTAATTTTGGTAAATTTTAAAAATTTTGGTGCCAAAGGGTAATTTCTTGAATTCACTTTTATTATTTGTAATTTTTTTATAATTTTAGGGTATTTTTTATAATTTAAATTTTTAAGGGTGTTTCTATAATTTTTAGAATATTAAGAATATTAATTGTAAATTTTAAATTTTTCAGAGGCTGCTGTTAATTTCTTGATTTCATGTTTGTTGATTTTAGTTTGAAACGTCAGAAATTTTCACATGCATCATGGTAATCCCTTGAATTTATCTATATTTGTAAGGATCATGAATTTTCGATACTAGTTAAAATAATTTTTTGGTATTTTAAAATATTTAATTATGATTTTTAAAAGAGTATTTGTATTTTTCTCGATTTTCTAAAAATTTTCTATGATTTAAAATCTAAGTTTTATATTTATTTAAATAATATTAATATTTATAAATTAATTTTATGCAATGAAAATTTCTAGAATTTATCCGTTGTGTTATCGATACTGTTACGTATCATTGTGAATAATACGTGATATTATTATTATTATTATTACGTATATTTTTGTATAATACGTTGTATTATTAATTACGTATTATTTGTATAAATTTTTGTATTATTTCTATTGTTACATATTATCTGTCGTATTAGTATAACTGGTACGTTTTACTGTGTATATAATTATCCCATAATTATTTGATTTTAAATGTAAGTAAATATATTTTTATTATTAATTATTCTCATTTAATTGTATAATATGTGTATATTTCGACTATTTTGTATCAACTGTTGTATTAGCACAACATGTACGTTTTTATTTGTAGATAATTATTCTGTAATTAGTTTAATTTTTAAGTACTCGTAATTATTTATTTTAATTATTTTTATTTTAATTCTCTAACCCTAACCCTAATATAATAATATATATATTATATAATATATAATATATAATATATATATATATATAATATATATATATATATATAATATATAATATTATATCTTACATCCCTTTTATCTTGTCGATTTTCACAGCAGCCGGCACCACCTCCTTTTTGCTTATCTCTCCTCCCCTCTCTCCCCTGGACCAACACACCATCCTCCGGCCAAAGCTCTTTCGCGTCCAGCACCTCATTCACCGCCCGACACCTCCTCTACTCCGCCCACCCCAAAGCCCCCCCAGCCCGCCTTCACCGCGCTCAACTTCTCACCCCTCGTTCTGCAACCCACGCACCTTCACCATCTCCTTTCAGCTGCCCCACCACTCAGGCCGCAACCGACCCACCGCTCCCCTCCAGAGCCGTCCGGCCAAGCCCAACGTTACCGCTCTCGAACCACCTGAACCTCGGCCGAGTCCACTCTCCAACCTGCATCATATCTCCATACCCCAACCGCGAGTTATCCAGCCTACAGTCGAACACACGTCGCCTTTCATCTCTCCGCCGCTGCCTTGACCGTCGCCGCTCTACACCGTCTCCTGCCCGACTGCCTACCAGCCCCGAACTCGACCAAGCAACCCCAGTCTCAACCTTAGCCCGAGCTCCCCAGCCTCTACACATGTGACCGCCGCTCACCGTGCCCAGCTCCACCTCCCCTCGTCGTTGTCCAAACCGCCGCTCTACAACCCTTCCTTCCCGCGCTGCCCACTCCACCCAGACTTCCGTCGCTCCGAGCTCGACCCAGATGCCGTAGCGCCACCTCACTCCCCGCAAGATCTCCACCACACACCGCACACCAGCGACACGACCCGACACGTCGTTGGGCCGCACTGTCCGAGCAGCGCCTGCCACCACCTCTCCCTCCTTCCTCCCGACCACCAGATCTTGCTCCCGCTTGCAACCACCACGAGATGCCGAGTTCCTCTCCGCCGCGGCCCTTCGACGAATCCGCGGCTACACATCAACACAGTGGTGGCGCGCTGTGCCGCTGACCCCACCCCCCCCCGGCCCTATTAACCCCGTCGTCAACGTTGACAACGTCGATCCGTTCGACACAACCCGAAGCAAGATCCCGCTCTCCCTATTTCGTAGTTTGAAAATTTATATTTATTATGAATTATTTGCATAGTTTATTTGTGACGTATTTATCTGCGTGGGCTTGTTGATGAAATTATGAATTATATGTTTATGATAATTTGTGATATAATTATCTGCGTGGATTTGATGAATAATATTAAATAAATTATAATTATATGATAAATAGTGTTTTTAGAATAATTATAATATATTAAAAGAATTTATTTTGGCAGCGGAATCATTTTTGGATAATTATATTAATTAAAAAGAATTTATTTTGATAACGGAATCATTTAGAGAATTTATAAAATTTAAAAAGAATTTAGTTTGAAAAAAAGAATTATTTTAGATTAATAATGAGAAATAATTTTAAAAGAATTTATTTTTTGAGAAAATGAATTATTTTAGAATAATAATTGATGAGAAATAATTTTAAAGAATTTATTCTGAAAAAGAGAATATTTTGGATTATTATAATGAGAAATAATTTTAAAAGAAATTATTTTGGAAAAGGAATTATTTTTTTGAATTTACATAGTTGTTGTTCATGATTACATTTCATGTTTTGTGAATATTTACTGTATTCGACATGTCATGATGGGGTTGCGTGAAATTAGTGTTATTATTATCTCATTATTGTGTTTGAGAACCTTAGTAGTTCATAACTTAGTGGTCTCGTGCGTCATGAACAGACCTAATGATATGTGTGGGTGAGTTGACTGAGTTTAGGTGGTGAACCAGAGTTTCAGTGTGGAATACGACTATTGATTTAGAAAAACGAGAAGAGTTGGGATGGAGAAGTTAATGTTCATGTGCTTGGATGTGACTGTTGATGTATCTTCCAGCTCGTGTTAGTGAATTCGTGTAGTCACTGGGGTTGGTTTGTTGGGTTAAAGTGAATTCGTGGTCACTTTAGTCTGTGACCTGTTTCATCACCTGAGCTTTGCCTGAGTTCGAACCAGGCCGAGATCAGATTGCATGTGGTCCTCTGACCGATTCGTGTAGCGATATTGGATGCGCGTAGAGGATTTGTAAACAGTCAGTTATCCGGTGATATGAATGTTGATTTTATATGAGATGTGGACCAGTGAGTTTTAGGATGGCTAGTTACATGACCTCGTTTCTTGGCTAAGTATAAATTCATGTGAGACGTAGGTCAGTTGTGTTTCTTTTCATACATAGATAGGGGTTAATATTTAATTATCTATAATTTGAGATATATGGTATATACATGAGGGTTTCCTTGTTTGGATTATTTCGCTCGACGTACTGCATCTCTTGTTGTAGATTTTTAAGTATTAATTTTATCTAGTTGTATGACATTATTACTTGGATGATTATTCTGATCGCTTGCTGCATGATCGACTTGTTACTTGATTGATTTTGTTGAATTTCCAGTTACACATTTTTTTTTTATTTCTATTATCGTATCGTTTTCTGCTTGAGTTTTCGTTAGCTCTATTTGTTTTGTGGGATCTTGTTGTGTGCCATGCACGCTGACGTACACCTGTTTTCTTTGGTGTACGTTAAACTTAGAGAAAGAACAGGATCAGCTAGGAGATCGTCAGGAACCAAAGGATTCTTAGCATGGGTGTCTTACAGACAGAACAGAAGAAGCCGAAGCCTAGTGTTTCTTTTATTAGTTGATGGTTCCAGCTTACTTTTGTAGTTCTTTCTTTTTCCCGTTGATCGATGTATTTTATACTTCTCCAGTATTCATTTGTTCAGTTTTGTATAAGGACATGTTGACCCGAATATTATATCTTGGATGATCTTCATTTGTGATATGTAATATTTTGTTCTGAGTTTGTCTATTATATTCTTGCTAACTATGATCGGGGACCTGTGACTTCGCATTGTATTTATTTCTAGACACTTAGCGTATTAGGTTGAGGAGAAATATTTATTTTTATTTGTTCTCCTTAATCTAATACGTCACGGACTTGTTTACGTTCTGATTCTGGATATTTTGGAAAGCGGGGCGTGACAGGCTTTAGTGGTGGCCCATGTAGGTCACGATCCCGAGTACTTACTAATAAGAATATAATGGATAATTTAGACGCATATCATATTTTATCCGTGAGACTATTCTTGAGTCATTATCCTATTCTCTTGATAGATTTTGTTTTATCCCTATGTTATCACTCTTTGACTCCGGGGCTTCCCACTATTCTTGTTTCGTCGTTTCGCGACTACATGCTCTCTTCCTATAAATCATCTTTCCTTATACCGGTCGTTATTATATGTGTTATTATTTTTACGACTATGTTTCTTTGGTTGACTTATATATCGTTGATTGTATTGATTTTTGTATTATTTATTACATTATTTTATGTATCATACACTATGTTATATTGTGTATTTTCACTGAAAATATCTACCATTACTTATATATTTTTAATTGTTCAAATCATGTTATTAAGTGTTTTGCATTGCCCTAGACTCCACATATACATCACATAACGTATCTGATTTTCAGATTATTTTCTCGTGTTTAAATATATTTTCGCATATCTAAATTGTGTATGAGTGCGTTTTATATCTTATCATCCATTATTTAATTATATTTAGATTATTGTATATTGTTCGTATTTTGTGATATACTTTAATTAGTTCATGATTTTAATATTCTACATATGTACTATATTCTTATCCTTTACATTTTTAGTATATAGTTTTTATTAGTAAGTTTTGTCTTGTTAGATTATTTTAGTATGTTCGCAATTGGTTTCGTTATTTCTAAGAGCAATGTATTTATACTTTAATATTCAAGCGTTTATTCATATTGTTAGGTTTGGGGTTTGAGTTACTATTTTATATAGGTTTTTTGTAATATTATCTTGTATCATTGAATATTTTTCTTTTATAACTAATATAAAAGATTTTTTTTAAATAGAGTTTGTGGGTATGTATAATATAGACTCATGGGTTGTTTATAGTACATATGTGTATTTGTTGTTGCTTCGTTTTTGATATGTATTGTTTTGTCGTTGTGATAATATATATTGTATACACGTGTTATTTTTCAGTATTTGTTTTATGGTATTTTTAGATTTCTACGACTTTTATTGTGTTATTAGTTGTTGTTCATTCTCTATTCATTATTTTCATTTACTTGCGTTGTGATTTACTTTTTATTCTTTTATATTTATTATTCTCTTTTTCATTATAGTGTATTCACGTAGATTATTATATTTACGATGTTATTTTTATTGATTTATAGTCATTCATTATTTCTAGTATCAACTGTGTAACCATGTTTATCTAAAATATATCAGTGTTTTTATTATACGGAATTATGCTCTTCTTATGTTTTCATTTGCTTATATACCTATTCTACCTTTCATAGTTTTTTATATATATTATACTTCTTTATCTAGTAGTATGTTTGTGAGTGTCAGTATTGTTAGTAAGCATTTATATTTCAGTGTATTCTACGATTTTTGTATGTGTTAATTTATTTTGAGTTTTATACTGTCAATTTGTTTGTTACTTATTTGAATGCATTGAGTCCTTCAATTATGTTTTTCTTTGTCAGATTGGTATTTTTTATTATTTTAACTTGTGTTATTTTACATCATATTACTCTTCTGTTTCGTTTCTCTTATTTTTGTATTTTTTCATAGATCATATTATATCAATATCGTTTTGTTCTTATATTTTTCTTTGAATAAGTGTTGTTATTTTTTTATGTGAGTGTGTGATGTTATGGCTTTATAGTTTGTGTATAGGGTTATTAAAGGTTGTTACAATATGTGTGTTTGTTTAGCTTTGATTTTTGTGTTTTTACATATTGTATTATGGTTACGTATTTAGTCAA
>NC_033801.1:61357124-61419324 GCF_001876935.1 Asparagus officinalis
CTGGGGTTGGTTTGTTGGGTTAAAGTGAATTTGTGTAGTCACTTTAGTCTGTGACTTGTTTCGTCACCTGAGCTTTGCCTGAGTTCGAACCAGGCCGAGATCGGATTACGTGTAGTCCTCTGACCGATTCGTGTAGCGATATTGGATGCGCGTAGAGGATTTGTAAACAGTCAGTTATCCGGTGATATGAATGTTGATTTTATATGAGATGTGGACCAGTGAGTTTTAGGATGGCTAGTTACATGACCTCGTTTCTTGGCTAAGTATAAATTCTTGTGAGATGTAGGTCAGTTGTGTTTCTTTTCATACATAGATAGGGGTTAATATTTAATTATCTATAATTTGAGATATATGGTATATACATGAGGGTTTCCTTGTTTGGATTATTTCGCTCGACGTACTGCATCTCTTGTTGTAGATTTTTAAGTATTAATTTTATCTAGTTGTATGACATTATTACTTGGATGATTATTCTGATCGCTTGCTGCATGATCGACTTGTTACTTGATTGATTTTGTTGAATTTCCAGTTACACATTTTTTTTTTATTTCTATTATCGTATCGTTTTCTGCTTGAGTTTTCGTTAGCTCTATTTGTTTTGTGGGATCTTGTTGTGTGCCATGCACGCTGACGTACACCTGTTTTCTTTGGTGTACGTTAAACTTAGAGAAAGAACAGGATCAGCTAGGAGATCGTCAGGAACCAAAGGATTCTTAGCATGGGTGTCTTACAGACAGAACAGAAGAAGCCGAAGCCTAGTGTTTCTTTTATTAGTTGATGGTTCCAGCTTACTTTTGTAGTTCTTTCTTTTTCCCGTTGATCGATGTATTTTATACTTCTCCAGTATTCATTTGTTCAGTTTTGTATAAGGACATGTTGACCCGAATATTATATCTTGGATGATCTTCATTTGTGATATGTAATATTTTGTTCTGAGTTTGTCTATTATATTCTTGCTAACTATGATCGGGGACCTGTGACTTCGCATTGTATTTATTTCTAGACACTTAGCGTATTAGGTTGAGGAGAAATATTTATTTTTATTTGTTCTCCTTAATCTAATACATCGCGGGCTTATTCACGTTCCGATTCTCGGGTATTTTGGGAAGTGGGGCGTGACAATATTGTTTGTAAGTATTGAAATTTTAGAATTTTAATGTGCTTATTTGAACTTTTGAGGTTGTTTCTATAATTTTAGAGACATTGAGGTATTGACTGAAAATTTTTAATTCTTCACAGGCTGCTGTTAATTTCTTAATTTCATGTTTGTTGTTTTAAGTTTTTAAACGTTAGGATGTTTTTTATAATTTTAAACTTTTTAGGGTATTTTGTACAATTTTAAAACTTTAATGATTATTAGTAGTGCATCACTCTAATGATTATTGTGCTTCTCAAAAGGATGATTATAACAACTAGTGAATCTCTCTCTCTCTCTCTCTCTCTCAGGTTCTCTTAATTTTCTTTTAAATTACGCAATTATATAAAAGATTTGTTAAGAAAATTAACTATTTGATTAAATAAAAAGTTCCCCACTCTTGACGTGTAATTTATTAAGGCTTAAGATAATTAGTTATTAATTATAATTCATTCTAAGAATCCGCATGTGTGAGAAGGTGAAACAACATCCTTAAAAAATTAACCATTTTCCCTTCGCTCAACTTGAATTTTTTTTCTTGAGTGGATTGTTATATTCAAATGAAAGATTGATATCTTCTTGTCTTTCATATAGGTGCATAAACTTACTCTTTCATAATGTTTTCGTCGTTATATGTTAATCAAAAATTGAGTGTGACGACTGCTTTGATGTGTTATTTTGATGTGTACAAAGACACACTTCTATTGATGTATGAAATAAGGCTATAGAATGAGAATGGAACTGATCAAAAAAATCAGAATTGAAATATATAATTGACAAAAATAACTTGATAATCATCAAAGACCAGTTTAATTGCTTAGACGAAAAACAGAATGCTAATATAACAAAACAATCATATATATTTAGAGAAATAATTTTTCCTTAAATTATTTAGAAATAGATGCGATAATAAATTCTGAACTTTTTTAGTGGCGTGCATTGAAATATTTATATTTCACTAGACATCTTTAATTAAATTGGCTACGATTAATAATTTTTATCAACCAATCATGATATTTAACCATATGCAATGTACGTATATCCAACCTAGTAAGTAGATAACTCTGCGTTAATAGCCAATTACAATGTTAGTCCAAAGAATTAAGCATACTTATATGTTCCTTTAACGAGGCAAAATAATTCATGGAATTTTTCTCAATCATGATCACTTTGTTTCAGAATTTATTCTCAGAGATAAAAAGGATGTGCAATTACCTTTGCTCCTGATATGTAATACTGCCAACAGGAGAAACACCTATAGCTGTTCCGGTACAAAATACCTCATCTGCATCCATTATTTCCTCAATCGCAACAAGCCTTTCCTCAACCTGAGCAATTAATCTCAATTAAACATATGAAAAAAAAATCATTCATGTTTCATGAAATTTAGAAATATGAAGAGTGCTAACTTGATAGCCACAGACACGCCCAAGTTCAATGATGCTTCTACGTGTAATGCCGGGAAGTATCGTACCCTGAGCGATTGGAGTTAAAATAACATTTCCCTGTACAAAAAAAATTTATATAAATATCAAATGAATAAGACATGATCCCCCCCCTAAAATTATAGTAAAGCAGCCGAGTTCTGGATGTAGGGAAGATGCAATCCTAGTAGTTTAGGGCTAAAATTTGACTTAACAAAACCAGTTTAAGTCTTGGTCAAGTTATTTGCGAAACTAGGACTAGTATTGGATCAATTTTTGTTCCACTAAATCTATTAACTTAAGTTGCAAATAGGCTAACAAAGTATATCTTATTGGAGTATTTGGTATAAAATCAATAGAAAATTAGCTAGAAGAATCTCAGAACTTCATTGTTCCTTTGTGTCAATGAATGTTGTATCTTGGAGCTTATTTGCATCCTGAAACAATGATCTTAAAATTTTATTTAGCCTACTATGATACAAGGATCCCAGGTACGAACCGCTTCTAAGAACAACAGTCTAAGTTGTCTCAGGTGCACCTACTAACAACTACAAATGAGAACGGGTTATTGATTTAGCAACTTAAACAAGCTAAAATACTTACACTATCTTGAGAACTTGTACGAGTAGTAGATGGATTAAAGTTTTAACAACTTAAAAAATGTGTAAGCTTTGGGGTACCAATGGGTTGGGAAAAAATTCTAGATTGTCGAAGTTAATAAAGGTGTAAGCCTTGAGGCATCAAAGTGTCAAATAAAAACTCTAGAGTATTAAAGTTTGAAAATATGTAAATTTTAGGTACCAAAGTGCGCACAACCCTTATTAAATTATAAGTGTGATTGCATGCAGTGCCCCCATAAGGAAAAAAAACTCTATATCCATCACTAGTTGAAGATAAGGGCAGGGATGGAGGTAGGGGTGGAGGAGAAAAAGGGAATATGAGTATTATGGGATAAGAGAAAATTAGGTGTAGAAGAAAGTAAAGATGGGTCCAGTAGCAGAGCCAGAAATTTTGGTAGGGGGGTCCAAACAAAATGAGAAAAAAACATAAAAAATGAACCAAGATAAGGTCTGGTTAAGTATGAGAGATTGAGGTGGAGGAATGCAGGCATATGAGGATGGAGGGAATACAGGCGAATGAGGGCGAAGAGGATGCTCACGAGTAATCAAAGGATTTGTGCTCTATTCGCAATTTGTTCCCGACTCATGAGAGAAATTAAAGAATTTTGAGAAAGTTTAAGGATTATACATTTTACTGCCTATATTAACAAGTGTTTTTTTTTCTTTTGGGGTTTTTGTACTTATGTACCCCTTAAATCATGCATATCTGCATAACTTCCTCTCCAATCTCAATATTTTAAAATTTTATAGGTTAATTATGACTACAATGTAAAAGTATCGACAAAATAGTCAAATATTTACTCACCATATCTTAAAAAGGTTATCAAAATGTTTTTTTTTCAAAATTGATGATTTTAGTTTGTAATATTTAAATTTTGGGATGGGTATTGCAAGTGTGCATGATTATGACAGTTTTGCACATAGTTGCATATCTACTGTTGGGCGCAGAGTCACGCCCACCGCCGCGGAAGCGATATCACCTGAGAGAAAGCCCTGGCTTTTATTGTCACAAAAACACAAGTCAACCTCTATATTCTTGTTTCTCAAAGGAAACGAGAATAGATAGTGAAATTCTTATTTCTCAAAGAAAACAAGAATCGAAAGTGATATATTTCATCAAAGTGAAATATACACTCTTCCTCTCATCAGCTCTAAGACCGAATATTGAAGGAACCTACAAGCAATAGCCAACAACCAGAAAACAATAAATACACAAGATTTACGTGGTTTGGCAAACTTGCCTACGTCCACGGGAGGGGTGAGGGGAGATTCCACCACAAGCTCGTCTCAAAGAAAAAGATCTAATTTTTACCCAAAAGAAATTGACCTCTCTTTTGTAAATCCCTCTTTTTCTCTCCTCAAGATCTCTCTTTTCTAGATCTAAAAAAAAACTCTTTTTTTTCTCTTAAAAAAAACCCTCTGTTTTTCTCCTTACCAGCCGGCTAAAACCTTCTGCAGTCTTTTTTCTAAGCCGTTGTTCCCCTTCTTTAGAAAACCTAGAAACCACGTTCGTTCCTATTTATAATCAAAGAACAAAACCGAAAGCAGGCCCAAAAGCAAAAAATCCGGCCTGCTTAAAGAAAAACTCCTGCTGGCTGTCTCAGCCACACACGTGGGTGTGGACCCCACTCACAATTCTCCACCTCGTACATCATTTGATAAACCTCAAATTATGGACGAACACCAGAAGAACACCGCGAACATCACTAGAGATCTGAAATCGACCAAACCAGGCCAAACCAAGTCAAACCAGCTGCGCCACTTTACCGCGATTGCCTACGTACCCTCCATCGGGATCAAGCTAACCGTAGTTCAGGATTTGTTCTCCATATAGTCTCTACCTCACACCATCACCGCCCCGAAGGGCCATGCCCTCTTGGGCAAATCAACACGGGCTGATATGAAGCAAGTCCAAGCAATGCTTAAACTTGCTACCTATGACCACCTTGGTCAACATGTCTGCTGGATTCTCATTCGTGTGCACCTTCATGAGAGAAATTTCACCTTCCTCTATGACATCCTGCACAAAATGATACCTGACATCGATATGCTTGGTACGAGCATGATGAACTTGATTCTTCGCCAAGTGAATCGTACTTTGACTATCGCACCACAAGTTCACGTTCTCCTGCTCAATCCCCAAATCGTCTAGAAGACCCCACAACCACAATGCTTCCTTCACTCCTTCTGCCATAGCCATGTACTCGGCTTCTGTAGTAGAAAGTGCCACTGTAGCCTGTAACATCGATCGCCAACTAACTGGAGCTCCATGTATCCTAAATACATAACCAGTAGTAGATCGCTGTCTATCTAGATCACCCACATAATCAGAGTCAACAAACCCATCAATCTGACATGTATCTCCACCAAAACACAGACCCGTATCCGCGGTACCTTTCAAGTACCTCAGGACTCATTTCACCGCTTCCCAGTGCGCCTTTCCCGGATTCGCCATGAATCTGCTGACCACACTAACCGTCTGTGAAATATCTGGACGTGTACACACCATGGCGTACATCAAACTGCCAACTGCACTAGCATAAGGAACACGCTCCATGTGTCCCTTATCTTCCGCTGTAGTGGGAGATTGTTTACCTGAAAGCCTGAAGTGTGGAGCCAATGGAGTCGCCATCGACTTAGCACTTTGCATCCCAAACCTCGCGATCACCCGCTCTATATAGCTCTTCTGACTCAAGAACAATCGCAGATTCGCTCGCTCTCTTCTAATCTCCATACCCAATATTTTTCTAGCAGCGCCCATGTCCTTCATCTCGAACTCTTTACCAAGTTAAGATTTTAACCTATCTATCTCCACCCCGCTCTTAGAAGCAATAAGCATGTCATCCACATACAAAAGGAGATAGATATAATCACCTCCACGAAGCTTCCGAATGTAAACACAGCAATCGTAATCACTTTGGGAAAATCCATGCTTCAGCATGAAGGAGTCAAATCGCTTGTACCACTGCCGAGGAGATTGCTTCAGTCCATAGAGTGACTTCCTCAAACGACATACATGATGCTTCTTACCCTCAACCTTATAACCCTCAGGTTGATGCAGTAGATCTCTTCATCCAATTCTCCGTGCAAGAAGGCCGTTTTAACATCGAGTTGTTCCAGCTCAAGATCACCATGAGCAACAATACTCTGCAAGAAGGCCGTTTTAACATCGAGTTGTTCCAGCTCAAGATCACCATGAGCAACAATACTCAATAGCATCCGAATAGAAGTGTGTTTCACCACCGGAGAAAATATCTCATTGTAATCCACACCCTCTCTTTGTGCAAATCCTTTAGCCACTAGTCTCGCCTTGTACCTTATGCCACCGAGCTCTGAAGGATCTTCCTTTCTCTTATACACCCACTTACAACCAATAGTTTTTCTTCCTACGGGCAATGGGACCACCTCTCATGTTTGGTTTTTCCGAAGAGATTCCATCTCCTCCTCTATCGCAACCAACCAACTCTCACTATCTTTGTCCCGAATAGCTTCCTTGAAGGAGACTGGCTCATCTTCCTCCATCGAGAGTGCGTATTCAACCAAATTAACCTGCCCATAATGCTTCAGGGGTTGATCAGCCCCCAGCTTTTGTACCTGCTTGTATGCTCGCTTTGGCCTAGTGGAAGCCAAAGTATCCTTGAGCTGCTGTTGTTGTAGTGCCTGTGTATTCTCCTGCTGAACCTCCTCCTGCTCAAGCTCATCATCTACCTGATTTCCCACTTGAACATGACTAGAACCTGGTTGGTCTTTAGGTTCTATCTCAATAACCTGGGACTTTGAAGTCCCAACAGTCCCAACACCATCATCCTTGGGCGCCCTAGCAATCATGGATTTTTCATCAAAGGTAACGTCCCTGCTGATCACGAACTTCGAATCTTCTGTACACCAAAGGCGGTAGCCTTTTACGCCCTTTGCATACCCCAAGAATATCGCCTTCTTGGCCCTCGCGTCAAGCTTTCCCTCGTTGACGTGATAATAGGCGGTACATCCGAAAATTCTGACCCTCTCATAATCCGCATGTTCCCCTGACCACACCCTATAGGGTGTATCACCATCCAATGTCGAATGTGGAGAACGGTTCATAATGTAACATGTTGTAGCCACCGCTTCTGCCCACCATTCGTTGCCTAATCCAGCATAAGATCGCATACTCATTGCCTTCTCCCGTAATGTTCGGTTCAATCTCTCAGCGACCCCGTTCTGCTGTGGTGTTGACCTGACTGTCCAGTGTCGAACAATGCCCTCTTGATCACAGAACTTCTTAAAAGCACCATCTGTATACTCTGTACCGTTGTCAGATCTCAGTGTCTTTAATTTCTTGCATGTCCTGTTCTCAACCATTGCTTTCCACTTCTTTAATGTCTCGAATACCTCATTTTTATGCTTAAGAAAATAAATCCAAGCATATCTAGAATAATCGTCTATGAACGAGACAAAATACCTGGAACCACCCTTGGAAGTTGTCTGAGCCGGACCCCAAACATCCGTGTGCACATAATCTAGTATACCTCTGCTCTTGTGATTGCTTTTCAAGAATTGGACCCTGTGCGCCTTTCCATACACACAATCCTCACAAAAATCCATGCAAGGTTTCTTCAGATTCTTCAGCAAACCCTCCTTACCAAGCAGAACTAGACCCTTCTCTGACATGTGCCCAAGCCGCCTATGCCATAACCGTGTGTGCTCACATGGGTCTCCATCACTTCCTTCAGTTCCAACCGCTGCATCTCCTGTCACCGTCGTACCTGAGAGAGTATATAGATTACAGTGACAAACACCCTTCATCACTGTTAGGGAACTTCGAACAACCTTCTTCACTCCGTTCTCAGTAACAATCTTGCAGCCATCGGAGTCCAATGCACCCACTGAGATAAGATTCTTCCGCAAGTCGGGAATGTGCCGCACGTCCGTTAGGGTTCTGATCACTCCATCATGCATCTTGATTTTTATATCACCGAGCCCAACCGTTTTACAAACATGGTTATTCCCCATCAATACGGTTCCACCATCAATGCTTCTATAGGTAGTAAACAACTTCCTATTTGGGCACATGTGATAAGAGCAGCCCGAATCAAGTATCCACGTACCGGAGATATCTTCGTCACCCGTAACAACATAGCATTCTTTCTCGCTCCCTTCCTCCGATGCGTAACTCGCCTCTTTCTTGCCTTCTCTTCTCTCGGTCTTGTTGTTCTTTTTCCCACCTACTCTCTTGTTAGGACAGTCGACCTTGAACGCTCTTCCCGCAAGAGGTCTCGATTTAGATCTAGACTTTCCTCCCTTGCCTTTTCCTCGCTCATTGCTCCTTCCTCTAGCAAACAATCTCTGCGCTTGTTCTTTGTTACCACCAGTAGTCATGTCACTGGTTGTAATCTTCCGAAGGTCATCCGCTAGAAGCATCGTTCTAGTCTCATCCATCGTCAAATTGTCTCCCACAAGCATCAGTGTTTGCACCAGGTTCTCATAAGACTTCGACAGAGATAGAAGTAATAGAAGAGCCTGATCCTCGTCTTCTACAGTTACATCGATGTCCTTCAGGTCCGATATAATCCTATCAAACTTGTTGATGTATTCCCGGATTGATGAGCCCTCCTCCATCTTGCAAGTATACAATTTGGATTTCAAATAGATCCGGTTCATTAGACTCTTCGTCATGAAGGTGCTTTCTAACTTCAACCACACGCCCGCAGCCCTTTCAAGGCAAAGGATAATCGACGCCCGTGCTTCCAGATCCAGCTCTTCCCAATCCTCATCCGACATATCCTTGTGCTTCTTCTAATTCCCGCCAAAGCTTTGTGCAATTTCTGCGAAATCAAAGAGTTCTTCATCTGTATCCTCCAATAAGAAAAATCATTCTTCCCATTGAATTTTTCAATTCGTATTTTCCCACTTTAACTGTTTTACTTGTTGACGTCATTCTCCGCTTGTATTAATAAATCCGCTTCTCTCAGGAAATTGCCGAGCACCACCTCAAATCAGAAGCTACATCACTCACAATCTGAATAACAACTCTGATACCAATTATTGGGCGCAGAGTCACGTCCACCGTCGCAGAAGCGATATCACCTGAAAGAAAGCCCTGGCTTTTGTTGTCACAAAAACACAAGTCAACCTCTATATTCTTGTTTCTCAAAGAAAACGAGAATAGATAGTGAAATTCTTATTTCTCAAAGGAAACAAGAATCGAAAGTGATATATTTCATCAAAGTGAAATATACACTCTTCCTCTCATCAGCTCTAAGACCGAATATTGAGGGAACCTACAAGCAATAGCCAACAATCCAGAAAACAGTAAATACACGAGATTTACGTGGTTCGGCAAACTTACCTACGTCCACAGGAAGGGTAAGGGGAGATTCCATTATGAGAAGAACACCGACGACTTGTACAACCCACAAGCTCGTCTCAAAAAAAAAAGATCTAATTTTTACCCAAAAGAAATTAACTTCTCTTTTGTAAATCCCTCTTTTTCTCTCCTCAAGATCTCTCTTTTCTAGATCTAAAAAAAAAACTCTCTTTTTTTTCTCTAAAAAAAACCCTCTGTTTTTCTCCTTACCAGCCGGCTAAAAACCTTCTGCAGTCTTTTTTCTAAGCCGCTGTTCCCCTTCTTTAGAAACCCTAGAAACCACGTTCGTTCCTATTTATAATCAAAGAACAAAACCAAAAGCAGACCCAAAAGCAAAAAATCCGGCCTGCTTAAAGAAAAACTCCTGCTGGCTGTCTCAGCCACACACGTGGGTGTGGACCCCACTCACGTCTACAAATATGCAAATATTATGCGAGTGTGTGGGGGGGGAGGGAGCCCCTTAGGACCTGGGTAATGCATCCCTAGTTGGGTCAAGGGATAGGGAAACATGACAAAAAAGTCCAAGAGAGTAAAAGCATGACTTTCTAATTTTGAGGGGATAGAGACAAGTTTCTCTAAATAAAATACATATGATATTGAGGGATGCTTTGACTGTGTGATACCTCCCAAGATTTAGTCCCACATCAGATATTTGATTGAGTGATTGAATGGTTTAAATGATGGACCTTGAGAGCCAAGTGTAACATTAGCTAGCCATTTTTAATAGTGGATTGAGCCAAACTACATGTTGCACTCGTGGCTCCCACGGCTTATATCGTGCCAATGGGCTTGTGGGTCTAGCGCGTGATACATGGAATCAGAGCCGGAAATGTGGAACTAAGTGCTATACAGAGCAAAGTGTTATATCACGTGAGCACTGTGGGAGCCATCACTAGAGCCCGTAGGAGCCATCTCTAGAGTCCACATCACCTGACGATACTAACAGATCAACTGTCATGTCTCACATCGGACATTGACATCAAACATTGATTGGGTGATTGAATAGTTTAAATGATGTTCTTGAGAGCCAAGCGCAACATTATCTAGTCAATTTGGCAATGGATTGAGTCAAACCACATGTTGCATTCTGTGAATCTCAGGACTTACATCGTACCAACGGGCTCATGGGCCTGGAGCATGAAGCCCATAAATAACCTTCCGAGGCTATTTCCATAACTAACCTATTACTTTGCTTAAACTACTACCCAGTAGTCTCTCTCAGCGATCGTCCAGCCTTTGCATGCTATTCCCTTCTTCTCTCAAAAGAACAAGAGGAAAAAATTACATTCAACAAATTGAAGCATGTACCTACCCACCCCAATTTCATCCCCCCCCCCCCCCAACAAAACAAAATATCGGGCGTTTAGCTAAAACCATGTAAAAATAGCTTTATTCAATAAACTTTCTATCTTTCTTCTGTAAATGTTTCTTTGTTTGACACGTCAAAAGGAGACGATTTTGATCCCACGACAGAAAGGCCCATCAGTGAATAAAATATGAAATAGGAAACAAAACAAATTCTCAAGTAAAAGTTCTATCTTTCTTCTGTAAATGTTTCTTTGTTTGACACGTCAAAAGGAGACGATTTTGATCCCACGACAGAAAGGCCCATCAGTGAATAAAATATGAAATAGGAAACAAAACAAATTCTCAAGTAAAAGTATAAAGAAGTTAGTTGCTAACTCCTGTAGCCATGCAGGTCGAAAGTCCAACCGCAAAGAAATGGAATATGAGAGATCGGCTCTACACTTCATGATGCAAATGAGGTTTTGATTCATTGATAGACATTGATATTAGGAAAACCTGTTTCATGTAATCATAATGTTTTTATATTGGAACGTCAGATGAGGGATGGTAAAAAAAAAATTTGATGATTCGGTTGATGCTTAATAAGGTTATGTGGCAGCTGCTTTTGTTGTAAGGGATTGAGATGGAAGCACAATCAAGGCAATAAATATGTTGGAGGGAGATTCTAAAGTGATAATTCAAGCAATCACAGGATGTGACGGACTTACCATTTTTATGTCCAGGCATGCTATGTTGAATTCTATATGATCGACTACAGTTTCACATATTTATAGAAAAAGCAATAAAGTTCTGAAGAGGAAACAGCGAAGTTCAGGAAACAGCAAAGGGCAGATTTGAGGTCGGGCCGGTCGACCGCGACGACATGTGCGGTCGACCACGAACGTGCACTTAGCTTGGAAAAGTCTCTGGACTTTTTGCGGTCGACCGCGAGTGGCGCGGCAGTCGACCGCGAGTTGGAAAAGTCTCTGGACTTTTTGCGGTCGACCGCGAGTGGCGCGGCAGTCGACCGCGAGACCCTATAGTGCATTTTGTATTTCTGTCTTTCTGGTCGGTCGACCGCGAGTGGCGCGGCGGTCGATCGCGAGACCCTATAGTGCATTTTGTATTTCTGTCTTTCTGGTCGGTCGACCACGACTGGCACGGCGGTCGACCGCGATGCGGTTTTGAGCCTGGGCTTGGTTTCCTGTTCTGATTGAGTTTTGTATTTGATATAAATAAAAATACGTTTTGTTTAGGATTTTCTATTGTTCTAATTGCCAGAATTGGATTTTGGGGTAGCTTGAAGGTGATTTTGAGCACAGAAAAAGGAGAGTTTTTCTGAGCAATTGTTTGAATGTTTAATTTGTGAGTTTGGAGAGATTTGTTTGAGAGGTTAGTTTGAGTGATCTTGTAATCTCTACTTTGTACTTTCTTTCTCTATAGTGGAAACCCATCCCTTCTTGCGCCGTGGACGTAGGCAATTTGTCGAACTACGTTAAACTTTGTGTTTGAGTTGGTGCCGTTATTTTGGATTGTTTTGGCTTTCTCTCTCGGCGTTTGTGTTAGTTTTCCGCCGCGCACAAGTTCCTCATAGTATATCAAATTTTGCTACAATACAATAGAAAGTTTTCTCCCCTCAGCAGATGAGACGCCAACATAGCTCGATGATATTATGTTAAGATGGTATTCGAGGTGTCAAAACATAGCTCGATGATATTATGTTAAGATGGTAATCGAGGTGTCAAAGTTTTTGATATTGACGGGCTATGTTCTATGCTTAGAAAAATTCGTTTAGCAATATAAAAGCATATAGTCTAATAAAAAAATGGAGAGTATCATTTAATATAGTGGTTAAGAGATATTATCGTAACAATTGTTATATATAGCAACGTTTGTTTCAAAAATTATGAACAAGATCAATAATACCTTCACAATAAATATGTTTGAAGAAGAAGCCTCCTCTAAGTACTTCTTGTTCAGTGAATCAATGTACAATGCATCATTGAACCCTCTATTCTTTGCTATCATTTGTGCCTTCAAAACCTACAACATAACAAATAGTTTTTGCTAATATTCTTTGCTATATATCCACTACGTCCGTGAATTAGAATAACCTTAGTAATGAAGTCACATATAAGTATAAATAATTAATTACCGCTGCATAATTAATGATGGCTTTCACACCACCTGTCCCTCCAGGAGTTGCACGGTGAATTTCATCTTGCACAAGTAAGTTTATTGGTGCGAAACCATCCTGCACAAAGCATGAACCATAATATTTTTTCAAAACAACAAATCCGAAAAAGTTTCTATCTAAGTTCATAATAGAGAAATCTTGCCTTAAAATATGTTCCCACTGGTGCAGCATAAACTAGAAATGTAAATTCCGGCGCCGGTGCCACGCCAAGTGCAGGCCCGCTTCCCATGAGCATGGGCCTAATATATAGGGATCCCTTCCCTTGAGGTGGTATCTGTTTAAAGAATATTATTATACTATTTTGTTAGTAACTCGGGCAAGATGCCCAAAAAAACATATATATATAAGAGGAAAAGAGCAATACAAGGCCGATCATGAATTGATCAAATACTATAGCGGAAAGCACACATCTCCCAGATGCAGGACCAATATTGACATTAGAGGAGCTTTTGATATCTCGCATTAAAACTTCTTGAGGAGCATGTTAGTAGGATTTGGTTTTCCTTTATAAATGGTACGTAGAATGGATTATGACATGTGTCTCGGGGCCTAGATTCACTCTATTCTTCAATGGGGCTCTACATGGGATATGTTGTCGGAACTCTTCCAGTCAAACTTTCGGGGCTTCCAACGCCTTGTAGGAGGCTATCTGTAATGGATTGTAGAACTCTTACATCTAATATTACCATGAAGATTCAAGTTGGGATGCTAAGAAGCTATCGGATGCTGGTAGACTTCAACTCCTTAAATGTTCTCTTTTTGGAGTTCGAATCTGGCAGGAATGGAGCTTAAGATTTCACAAAAACTCTAATAAAAGAGATGTTGCGCCTGCTATCAAACTAATGAAAGTGGCTGTCCTCACCTCCATTTATCATTCTACTGCTCCTACGCATTTCAGCATTGGATTATTGTCTCTTTATACGATTGTAAGCTTGGGTATGCAGTACTGTTCCTCCGTTGCTGAGTGCTGATGCAGGTCTGTTAAGTTTAGATCCCCCAGTAAGGAGTCGTAATTTATTTAGCCGCAGAGTTGATGCTCTGTTTTTGTTGAGGTTTCGTATTTGGCCTATGTTATTGTAACATCCAGGTATGTCTGGGTGTAAGCTTGTAGAAATGAGCATTATTTGATCAATCAAAGGCTTACTGACTGACACGACAGAGGACAAAACAGACTAATCATAGCGTAAAACATTTGATTGATCGAGCACAAACCCATCTCTTATTGGCTAACACGGTCTGCTTCACAGCATGAACGAACTGGTTCACATTGGGGGATGGCATGCACATCCTCTCAGCACCCATTTGCATTCTGACTGCATTCTCCTCAGGCCGAAAAAGCAAGAATCCCTGGTCGTCGCTTCTTCTGTAAGCTTTTAAACCTTCAAATACACCCTAAACCCAAAAAAAAACATAAAAAACATGAGTTCTTATTGTATGCATACATATCTTAAATTTTTGATGCTGTGAACTTTTACTCAGAATATGAACCTGTCCATAATTTAGTATTCCAGCCGCTGGGCTTAGCTCGATATTGCCGTAAGGATTGAGGCTACCGTATGTAAATTTGTCGCCCAGAGAGCATTTCATTACATACGTATAGTCAGTCGGAATGGCACGAAATCCAAGGTCATCCCAGTTGATGTTTGCAAACTCGCCATCGCTCCTGTTATTTTCCTTTAGTTTAATCTCCTCTCAGCATATGGTGCAAAATCAAAGGAAGCAGGCAAAATAACCAGCACAAGAGAAGGCGTTAATCCCTCAAAATGAGGGGTTTATTAATACTCCTATCTAAAAGGATTAAGAGTTAACCCTTCTAATCATAAAGAAAATAATCAAAATCATTGTTATTCCCAAACACTAAAAGTGATCACAATGACTAAAATAAAAACTTATTTAACGGGTTAATAATTTAGTCATTCAGATTATCGAATGAGCTAAGTACATTAATCATTCTCTTTAACCCTTCTCCGTTAACCCTTTTTCAAAGGGGGCTTCGGGATGAGCAAACAATCAGTTCAGTCGGTGGTTAGCAACTTTAAGGGGGTGTTTGTTTAGTTGTAAGTGAAAAATGTAAGTATGAAAGTCACTTATTTTTTAGATTTAACTTGTTTGTTTAGTTGAAAGTGATTATGAAAGTCACCTCAAAAAATTGTCCACCTAGGATCAAATTGCAAGTTCAACTTCCGCTAAAAATTCGCCGAAGTGAGACGCAAGTGAATAAATGGGACCCACGTCACATTAAAAAAATTTCATAACGCAAGTGAATAAATGCTGGGTTCATGATCTTAGCTGCGGAGCACATTGGCAGAAGAGCAAAATATTTATAATCTTCAGAAGGAATGCCAACAGAAGGATGCAATAATAGACAAGCTAACTACTGAAGCTCATGAATCCAGCATTGCTCACTCCAAGGTGCTTGTTATGTTTTTCTTTTTTTTCTAAATAATTTGCCTACAGTAGATCATTTTCTTAGCATGTTTTTTTATTTCTTCGTCATAATAGAGAATTTCAGAGTTGGAAGAAATCATAAGAAGGAAGAACATGATTATAACAAAGCTGAAAAAGGCTAAGCCGGCCTCAGAACAACGAGTAAAAGTAAGTTATCCTGCTTTTGTTCAAAATGATGTCGGCCCTGGATATTGTTCAAATTGATAAATGGAGATGAGAAGCAATTTATATAAAAACATGATTTTTAATATATAATTAAATTAAAATAATGTTGCCACATCATCCTCATTTTACTACTTTCAACAATAACTAGTTTTTGTAAACAAACAATGAATGTGACTTGTATGCTGACTTGGATGCGTTAACCCACTTACAAAAAAAAGTCACTTTCATACTTTCAACTCACTTACAACTAAACAAACACCCCCTAAGTTCAACCAAAACCGAACCGGACCACCATCTGAACCATCCCAAATTATTGCAGTTGGGCTCAACTGATTCGCCCGTTGTTAAGCACACCCAACACAAAGCAACAAATGACAGATACGAAGGCTGAAAAGCTACCGGGTCCTAACTTTTAAAATCGTCTCGAGAGGGAAATCGGGGGGGGGGGGGGGGTATATTCGAGTATGTCAAGGGTGGGGCTGGGGACGAAGTTGAGTGGCCTACATGTCTTGTATTTTCATCCGAAGAAAAAGAGCCGGGGGCGGCGGACTGGCGCGACGAAGTTGAGTGCGCGCCCACCATGTCTTTATTTCTCTAAATCGTCTCGGAGCAAGGAGAAAGACCCGGGGGAGTATCTCAAGAGTGGGGGCTGGGGACGAAGTTGAGTGGGCCCACCATGTCTTTATTTTCTCCATCAAAAAAAAAATACTACGGTCACCCTCTCCACCACACTATGGGACACAACCCCCTTACATCTACAGTACACGGGCCCACTTTAGATTTTTTAAAAAAATCTAAAGTGGGCCCGTGCACTGTGCGGCCGGCCAGGGGACGAAGTTGAGTGGGCTCGCTATTTCTTAATTTTCTACATGAAAAATTTTAATAAGCGGCTTACAGCTTGCATGAACTGGGAGATCACGTGGGTGCTGTCCTGGGTCAGCAAATTTGGAAACAAAATGTCACGGGGGTGTGTGCACATGGGCCCGCTTGCCAATTTGGAACAAACAACATCTCACGTGGTCACGTGGGAGAGGAGGAGGTATAGTTACCAACGCATAGATGTCCTGCACTAACAAATCCACACCTAGAGGCCAACCGACACCAAACCGCTACAAAAGTAGACTTTTATTTAATTATTATTTGAAGGTTAATAATGTTAAACTCACTACTATTCCTTTCTCACTCCCATAGATTCTATTATTTGGCCATGGCGGAAAACTCGTCCATAAAACCTTACCAACATCTTCAAACGATTACAAGGACAAATCCTCAGCCATGGCCACCAAGCATCGGCAAAAAAAAAATTCGGCGGGGTATTTCTCAACACCAGTTTGTATCCAACTCATAATTTCGCTTCCGGTTGCTTTGACAAGTTATTTCTCAACTTTCCTTTTTCTGGTGTTTTGACCCTCCTTCAGTTGCTTAGAGTATCTCCAACAACTTCCTCAAAAATTTCTCTAAAATGAGTAAACAATAGTCATATTCTTTAAATTATTTTTGCTCCAACTCTAACAGTTTTCTCATTTTAAAGAATCCTACATTTATTACAATAATAAAAAATTTCTACATATATCTTTGACATTAACTTTAACGATAAATATTTAGACAAGAATTTTTTGTTTTTTGCCCCGTGTTGAGTCGTTTTTTTTTTTTTTTTGAGTAGTTGGAGACTTAAAGAATATGAAACATTTATGACAAAATTTTCCTTAAAATTTTAAAGAATGTTATAGATTTGGGGAAGACTCCCTTTTTTTTCTCCTTCATCCTTATTTTGGAGAATAAGATGGGGAATATGTTGGACCAAAAAACCTAAATTTTTTTAAAAATAAGAATACCAATAAAATAGGAAAGCTGTTGGAGATGCAAATCCAAAACTCATTTAATGATGTACTTGTTTGCTCGATGGGGACAAATCGAAAGCTTATGAAATATGCAAAGCAGCCTATTACCTCTTATTTTTTGGCACTAAATAACATTAAATTAGACGGAGCCAGTAAGAGCAATTATTTCAGAAATTATTAACGAAATGTGCCATTGGTACTCCAAATCTTTTTTTCTTCCTTTTCTTTTCCTCTTCCTCAAAAGTTCAGGGAATTACGTGAGATTAAAAAAAAATTCTGAAATTTATGCGTAAAAACCGCCAGCTTTCAAGGGTTTTGTGGGATCGACCCTACAATTGTAGAATCAATCCTTCTCACCTTTCTGAATCTATTGCAGAGTATGATGCAAACGAAGAGCAAACCCCAAGCTACAACAAAAGCACAGAACAACCATTATTACATTTACAAGATATATAAAAAAAATTCTCCTTTGCTAATAATATTAAAACATGATGAAATTAAAATTGGAGCTCGGAGACTCACACTTGAGTTCAGCCCTCTGGAGCTTCTCGCAGAGTGATTGAGCAACTTACTCATCAAACTTGAGCTGCCAACAGCACGCCTCATAACCATAACTGCTGCCGGCAACCCAGAAAACTTTTTATTTATTTTCAGGGGGTGGAGCGCAAATGAACAGGGGAGGAACTTGGTTTTAAGTATCTATTTATAATGAGAGGGGGACGGGGAGGGGGGAGATGGGGACAGCGAGAGAGGTAGCAAATAAACAGGGGAGGAACTTGGTTCCAAATATCTATTTGTATGGTAGGAGGATGAGAAAGTGTATTACACTGTTGGGATTTTTTTAATCTTGTAAACCCCCCTGAAAATTTTGATGGTGTGAACTTTTTCTCAGAATATGAACCTGTCCATAATTTAGTATTCCAGCCGCTGGGCTTAGCTCGATATTGCCGTAAGGATTGAGGCTACCGTATATAAATTTGTCGCCCAGAGAGCATTTCATTACAGACGTATAGTCAGTCGGAATGGCACGAAATCCAAGGTCATCCCAGTTGATGTTTGCAAACTCACCACCGCTCATGTTATTTTCGACTATGGCGTGTTTGGGAGTTTACTTAGGACGTGTTTGGATTTCAATAGAGTTAAGGGAAGTTAAGAGAAACTATGTGAGAGAACAGAAAGAAATGGAAGGAAGTTTCCTTCACCTTGGTTACACCCCAATTTGGGGGGTAACAAAATTTATACTATTAAGGGGTAAACTAAGGGGAACTAGGGTGAATAACTTCACCTTCTAAATGTTCCCAAACAAGGTGAATGTTTCCCCTAACTTTCCTTCTCCCTTATTTCCCGCAATCCAAACAAGTCATTAGGGAAGGGAAGAAAGGAAAAGGAAGGGGGAAAATTCTTCTTCCTTCCCTTCCCCTCCATTACACCCCAATTTGGGGTGTAAGAATTTGGGTCAAATTTTTCCTATATTCCTCTTCTCTACCCTCCAAAATGAAACTCCTAAACAAGGTTAAAATAAAATTTTCCTTCCTTTCCCCCTCTCTACCCTCCATCCAAACAGGTCATTAGTTTAATCTCCTCTCAGCGTATGATGCAAAATCAAAGTAAGTAGGTAAAATAACCAGCACAAGAGAAGGCGTTAATTTCACAAAACCCCCCGAACTTAGATGGTATTATAAACAAAACAAATAAAATTTTAGGGTAAGCAAACGATCAGTTCAGTAGGTGGCTACCAACTTTTAAGTCCAACCAAAACCGAACCGGACCACTATCTGAACCATACCAAATTAGTGCAGTTGGGCTCAATTGGTTCATTCGTTGTTAAACACCCAACACAAAGCAACAAATGACAGATATATAGGCTGAAAACTATGCGGGTACTACTCTTAAATCGTCTCGAGAAGGAAAAAGAGGGGATAAAGGGAAGTATATTCGAGTAGTCAAGAGTGGGGGCTGGGTGTTGTGCTTCGAGGAATCAAACCAAACGCCGAGAGAGAAGGCCAAACAATCCAAAAATAACGGCAAGAACACAAACAGGCGAATTTTATGTGGTTCGGTAAATTTCCTACGTCCACGGGGCAAGGAGAGATGAGTTTTCACTAATAGAGAATGAGAGTACAAACTGAGATTACAAAACCACACAAAAACTCACCAATTAATCTCACCAACAAACCTCTCAATCTCTCAAACAAAACACTAACCAAATAGCTCCAGAAAGACTCTTTTCTGTGCTCCAAATATCCCCAAAACTACTCACCTAGAAACCCTAAAACGTGGTTGCTATTTATATCAAACAACAATCCTAAACAGAACAGAAAATCGCAATCAGACCCAAACCCGACTGGCGGTCGACCGCCAAAAATGTCACGGTCGATCATAGAAAACGACTAAACCCAAAATCGATTACAAGGTTTGGCAATTGACCATCAAAATGTCACGGTCGACCGGCCAAAAATCCAGAATCTGTACTAAGTCGTGCACGTTGTCGGTCGACCGTGCTAAAGCTCAAGGTCGACCGGAAAGCACCCGAATGCCTGTCACCTCCATTTTTCCTGATGTTCTCCAATGTTTTCACCAATTCTATAATTCTCCACCTCAACGAAGTTTTTCCAAAACTGAGCCGACACTAACCAAACCAAATGTCTCACTTGTTACGTCCAGTATGAAGTGAAACAAATCACGATAACGGACTCAATCCATAACAAGTCAAGAACCCAAATAAGAATGCGAACAAACTCCAAATGTCAGTATCAACTCACCACACCGGTTGTATCATAACTAACTGTCTACGTATCCTCTTGCCCAATGAATCAAGCCTCACGTAGTTCACCCAATGGCCTCCAAAGGCCCTCAATCAATGAGAAGAGATTTCAATCTTTCTCCAACATCATCAACAAATCTACAGGTGATAACTTTCACAATGGCCTCAAAATAAAACGAACCAAACACCTCCACCTGAGGTGAACCAACAGCCATAGACAAATCCGAACTATGTCCACCAGCTGTACTCGAATCAACAAACTCATCATCTGTATCCAAATCAACATGATCCCCAATCTGTGTCACCTCAGCTGGAATCCCAAACGATACAGAATAATCTAGAGAATGTGGAGTAATCTCCATCCTACGTAGAGTAGCATCACTCTTCACCCACTGGGATATCCCAATGATATGATCAACACTCTCCACCTGTCGAGAGTCAAATGTAACATACCTGATCAGAATAAAATCAGAGTCCAACAATTGATAACCAAACATGACTCTGAATCCCAAATATGCACTCAGATTAAATCTTACATCCTCGATGTGACTATATGCTGGGCAACCAAATATCCGAAACAACCCAAAATCTGAAGCAACTCCACAAGATCTAAATACTCTAATTGCAGCTCTCCACCAATCACCGTGCAAACTAATGTCAAAGCATCAACACCAGAAATCCTATATGTCAAAGCATCAACACCAGAAATCCTCTGCAAACTAATGTCGGCAACCTAATTGCAGCTCTCCACCAATCACCGTGCAAACTAATGTCAAAGCATCAACACCAGAAATCCTATATGTCAAAGCATCAACACCAGAAATCCTATATGTCAAAGCATCAACACCAGAAATCCTCTGCAAACTAATTGCAGCTCTCCACCAATCACCGTGCAAACTAATGTCGGCAACCTATGAATAAGATGGCTCCAATATGTCAAAGCATCAACACCAGAAATCCTCTGCAAACTAATGTTCGACAGCAAACACTGATCCTCCTCTAGTAAGGAACGACTCATCGAATTTACCACCTCATCTCGTTGCCCCAATGTTTTCTCTCCAATAAAGTATCTCAAACTGTCGTGAGCTCGACACAAATACAAAAAAGAACCCCTACCAAAATCATAACGACGTACTACCTTTCTGCCAATATACTTCTTCCACCTATTATTGACTACTAGGACTTCACACCAACGAGACTTGGTTGCAACCCATAAATACCTAGAATAGTCACCAACAAGAGAAACTAAATACCTATTACCTCCCAATGATGTCTCCTTGGAAGGCCCCAAAATGCCTGAATGAATACCACCTAGAAGACTCTCACTCGGTGAATAGAAGTGTCAAACTCCGCCTCGGTCTTCTTGCTCATACCAATATACTCACAGGATTTTAATCTGTAGGTCAAAGCACTCCTCAACAATCCATACACGGCATCAATAATCAAATATCACAGCATCAACAAAGGTCACAGTCTAGCTAAATTCAAAGAAGTCGTCAGCTCTCCACCAATCACCGTGCTCCCAATCAAATAGTACAAATTCTTTTTTCTAACACCCTTCATCATAATCATGGACCCAAATATGACGCCCCTGTTTTCACACATGGCTGCAGTCCAAGGTGAATCTAGAGATGTCAAATCTTTCATGTACCCATACTGTACAATAATACGTTTCACCAATCATAGTAATATCCTTTAGTAGAATAAAAAAGAAGTGTATAAACAAAACAGGCAAAATAAGGTAAATAACTACAATAGACATGGTATAGAAGGATAAATCACATAAATAAAACCATGTCTCAAATGAATAAAACTATAAATACCTGAACTCTGAAATAATGTAAAATATCTTGACATGAATCAATTGGAAGTGTAACTAAGGCTCATAGCCTTTACAAAAAGAAATATAACTTAAATAACTGAATGGAAACATAAATCTATTGTGGAGCCTCTACTGATAACTCATGCGACGACAACTATGCAAGAACTCCGTCAACCTACGGCTCTCCGAAACTTTGAGCTGTCTGGAAAAAATTTAAAACAAAAAGAATAACAATAAGAGCATCAGAGCACTACAGCAAGATAACTTCCATCAGCCCTAAGGGGAGAGACTTCTAGATGAAGTAGAGTTTCTATCTATTAAGCATAGTCTACCTAAATCATTTTCCCCGTATCTAATGGAGTTAATATTTAGACACCTACAAAACGAGACATAGTACGTCGAGCGAAATAATACAAACAATAAAACCCTTATGTATATACAATATATCTCAAATTATAGACGCCTAAACATTAACATCGAACTAGAGAAAAACAATCTAAATGAAATAAATAATTAGAAACCCATAACATGAGACTGGTACATCGAGTGAAATAATCCAAACAAGGAAACCCTCATGTATATATCATATGTCTCAAATTATGAATCTCTAATCATTGACCCTAACCTAAGAATAAAATAAAGCAATACAGAAAGTAAAGACATTCATAATATCATATTTATAATATTTTCCACTATCACTGAGAAGATAAGATAAATATTAGCATATAACCCCTCGTATTTTCAAGGGCAAAGTCCCTCGGTCATATAACTCAGCAATGAGTCATATACATAATTGGCATCCGCCAAAGACTCAGGCTATCAACAATCGTCTTAATATGAATCCTTGCAAGATTCTGATTCATCGCATCATCATGCAGGACGTACTACCCGGTCAGCATCCTAACAGTGTACACGACTCATTAGTCTCATTGTATCTCTGTATGTAACACAAGTGCGGGACGGACTATCAAGTAGGCATCCTAGAAATATGGCTCACAAGCCTCATCGCACCCTAGTGCAGGACGGACTGCTAGATAAAACATCCTAAACCCGATTCAATGGCCTGTACTAGCGGTATATCGACGTACTACTCCACGTAGTACTGAGCGTTGCTCATCAACGATATCCAACATGTATATAAATGTGTAATCAACCTTTATCTCAAGTGTAATCGAAACAATCAACGATATCCAACATGTATATAAATGTGTAATCAACCTTTATCTCAAGTGTAATCGAAACAAAATTTGTCATAATCCCCTTTATGTATATAAATGTGTAATCAACCTTTATCTCAAGTGTAATCGAAACAAAATTTGTCATAATCCCCTTTCAGGATACTTGTGGTGTGCTATGACACTATTCATGTGTACCCATGACTGTACATGTATCATCGTGCAGCTCGATCCTCGCGATCGCATTCAAAAAACATAAGAAATAAAACTACATGTCAAAAATATCTCAGCTCAATCGACCGCCCCAAGGGCATTGGTCGACCAAACATAGCATTGTGCACAACGTGCACACACATGACTTTATTGATCGACCACCCCTAGGGCGTCGGTCGACCGGCCAGAGCAATATATGGTTCTTAGGTTTTTTGGGTTTGAAAATTTTATAACTATATTTAAACACTTATTTATATTATCATGATACATATAACAATATTAAACTTGAACATTAAATAACAGAAGATCATCTCCACAAAAATTAAACTTTTGATTTAATCTAATTAGGATTAACATCCTAATTAATTAATTTCTTAAATAAAACATGAAATTTGTCCACAAGATTAACTGAACATAATAAATTCTACATAATTAACAGAGATGAAAAATTATTTAAACATGTTTACAAAACTTAGGTATCACAAACCTAGGGTTTAAATATCTCTCTTTTACATGAAAACTCAATTAATAATAAATCTAGGGTTTAAACATGATTAGGGCATGATTAACAAGTTAAAAATAAAATTAAAAGTAACCCTAATGATAATGATTATACTACTAACATAAACAGTAAGAAATAAACTTCATATTTATCATTAGATTAAGATTTAACCTCAAAAATCATAAACATTAACATAAACAGTAAGAAATAAACTTCATATTACTAACATAAACAGTAACATAAACTGTAAAAAATAAACTTCATATTTATCATTAGATTAAGATTTAACCTCAAAAATCATGTTTTTAAAGCATGGGGTTAAACTTCAACATGAGAATTAGATTAAGATTTAACCTCAAAAATCATGTTTTTAAAGCATGGGGTTAAACTTCAACATGAGATTCATCATTATAATTTTAAAGCATGGGGTTAAACTTCAACATGAGATTCATCATTATAATTAATAAAAACTTAATCTTTACTAAGCAAAGGGTTTGGAGGAAGATGATCTTTCCTCAAACGTTGTTGTAAAAACTCAACGATGAAGGAAAATAAGTTCACCCTTGCCAAAAGCCGACAAACTCGCCCTCTTCTCGGTATTTGCTTCACAAAGCTCTCAAAATTCACCAAAAAGTGATCGGGGTTTTTTAGGGGAGAGGGTGGTTGCTAGGGCTCAGAGATTTGATAAAAAGAGAGAATTTTTATGAAAAATATAGGTATTTATAGAGGCAAACCCGAAACAAACATGTTTGACCCGAACCAGGAAACCTAGTCTGACTAGAAAAATAACCTTCAATATTTTAGCTATAACTTTCTCGCATGACCTCCGAATGAGGTAATCTAAGATCAGGTGGGAAGATATTGAAAAGTACTAGAACTTTTATCTTTTGGGTATTTCCAAATTCTTAATATATCAGAGTGTAAAACATAAAAACTTTTAACTGGTCGTTTTTCCAAATTTAAGCTCGTGCATGTCGTGCATGATTTCACTCCTATATTCATATATATACATTGGATTAATCTCAAACCAATCCCTAGCATACTCAAAGATCAAAATATGTTATTTATCACCATATAACATATTTATTATTAATTTTCACATAATATTTAAATTTTATGGGATTTTACATTCTTCCCCCTTAAAAAAATTTGTCCCCAAAATTCCGCAATTGTATCTTAGGGATCAATAATATGAGAAAATCACCAATAGGGAATAATCCAGATAAGGAAACCCTCTCGTACACATCTCATACCATTAATCCCTAGATATGAAATATAACAATATCTACACTTAACTATCTAGAATGTGAATACTCCCACCCAACTCCTAACTAAGCAGAACAAGTATGTGAGGCGAAAAATCTAAACAAGGAACCCTCCATATATATATCATGTGTTCCGAATGATTATGAGTTAAGTGTTAATACTCTCGTTCTATCGTTAAATATAAATATAACAATATGGATAATCATGAACACCAATCAAAATCAATCAATTTATTTGCTTAAACATGTGCGGGTAGTCACGACGTATAACATCTTTGCGCTCCCTCCAGAATCCTCTTCGATATCTATACTTAACAATCTAAAATGTAAATACTTCTACTTAACTCCTAACTAAGCGGAACTAGTACGTCGGATAAAAAATCCGAGCAAGGAACCCCTCATATATATATACAATATATTCTGAATAATTAGGAGCTAAGTGCTAATGCCTCCATTCTAGCGTTAAGTATAAATATAAGCATGTAGATAATCATAAACATAGGCGAATCATATCCAAATAATTTACTTGCTCAAATAGGTGCAAGTCGTCGTGATGCATATCTTCATCACGCCCCAATAAACTTCCTCAACTCATTTCCGATTCTATTGAACTTTAACTAAATGAATCACTTTGTTTCTAAGTCTTTTGTCCTCCTTGGCAAGAACACACACATGAATTTCAATAATAGTCATATCATCAAGAATCTCGACCTCTAGCGTGTCTAACACTCACTGCTGCTCCTCGTCACGTAGATGCTTCTTAAGCATCGAAACATGAAAGACATCGTGTATACTCGACATTGATGCTACAAGATCTAGCCGATATGAAACGGCTCCAATACACTCCACTATCCTGAACGACCGATATACCTCGGTGCAAGCTTTTCCCATCTACCAAAACACTGAATTCTCTTCATTAGCGATATTTTTTTAATACATAGTTCCCAAGCTGGAACCCTAATGGCTGTCGTCTCTAATCTGCATAACTCTTCTGACGACTCTACGCTGTGAAAAGTGCTCCTGAATTATTGCTACTTTTTCTGTAGTCTGTCTCACTAACTCTGGTCCAAACAATAGGTTGTCCCCTGGTTCTGTCCAGCAAATAAGCGATCTACAAGGCCTCCCGTATAATACCTCATACGGTGCCATACCAATTGTCACATAGTAACTATTGTTATAAGAGAATTCAATCAATAGGATGTGGTCCTCCCAGCTGCATTGGAAATCTATAACACAAGTCTGTAACATATCCTCCAACACTTGATTGACTCTCTCCGTTTGTCTATCTGTCTACGGGTGGTCACTAGAATACAATAACTAGCTACCGAATGAGTTTTGCAACCTCCTCCAAAAGTACAAAGTGAAAACCGATCCTTGGTCTGATATAATTATCTCTAGAACTCCATGTAATCTCACTATCTCCTTGATGAATATCCTCGCATACGTCTCTAACGTGTACGTCGTCTTAAATAGAATGAATTGTGCTGACTTTATCAACCGAACAACTATTACCCAAACTGAATTGTTTCCCTTCTTCGATCTCAACAAATCCTACAATGAAATCCATAGAAATATCTACCCACTTCTACTCCAGAATGGGTAAAGATTGTAGGGTTCGTGTCGGTCTCTGATGTTCTACCTTCACTTACTGATAGGTAAAACATCTAGCCACATACTTTGTAATCTCCCTACGCATGCTGCTCCATCAAAAGTGTCTTTTTAGTTCCTTGTACATTTTAGTTGTGCCTGGATACACTGTGTACCTGGTACGATGCGCCTCAAATGAGTCCTTCTTTAACTGCGAATCACTCGGCATCACTAACCAGCCCTTCATTCGAAGTCCTTCATCTGCTCCAATGGTCCAATCAGCCTTTGGCTCTTTAAAGATCTCCCCCTTTCAAGTTTGAATCCAAGAGTCCTCTAACTGAGCTCTGACCACTTTATTACTCCAAGATGGCTACTCAGAGAAAGCTCCTAAAAATGCGCTGCCACTACTGATCTCCAGTCTAAAATAAAATTAGCTAAGGGTGTGAAGATCTTGATATAACGAGCACCTCAAAGCTGCAATCGGATGACGACGCTTCCTACTCAATACGTCTGCTACAACATTAGACTTCCCCGGATAATACTGAATCACAAACTCATAGTATTTGATAAACTCAACTCATCGTCACTACCTCTGATTTATCTCTTTCTGAGAGAAAAGGTACTTCAAACTTTGATGATCTGTGAAAAGCTTGAACTGCGCTCTATATAGGTAATGTTTCCATGTCTTTAGTGTAAAGATCGCTGCTGTAAACTTCAAGTCGTGCGTGGGATAATAATGCTTATTTTATCAGCTGTCGTGATATGTATGCCACTGCTCTTTGGGTCTGCATCAAAGCACCTCCTAGACCTGATAACGACACATTTGTATAGACTACGAAGGTCCTGTCATTGCTCAAAATAATCAATATCGGTGTTGTAGTCAACTTAGCCTTTAGAGTCTCAAAGGCCTCCTGGCACTCCGTGCCAGTGTGTAAGTGGCGTAGCAATCTTTGAAAATTTTTGAATAAACTTCTTGTAATAGCCTACTAAACCTAAGAAACTACGGATCTTTGAAGCTATCTTCGATGGCTCCCAATTAAGTATTGCCTCCACCTTTGCTGGGTCTACTGCAATACCCTCCTTGCTGATAACATGACCTAAAAATATGACTTCAGAAAGTCAAAACTTGCATTTGCTAAACTTGGCATATAACTGATACTTCCGCAAGGTCTGCAATGCCAATCGAAGATGCTGCTCATACTCTGCCTCCGATCTCAGATAGACAAGAATATTATCAATGAATATGATCACGAATTTGTCCAAATATGGATGGAAAACCAAGTTTATCAAATCTATGAATACATCGGGTGCATAGGTCAGCCCAAATGGCATGATATGAAACTCGAAGGACCCATGTTGAGTCAAAAAGGTGGTTTTGGGAATGTCTATCTCCCAAACCCACAACTGATGATAGCCAGAACGAAGATCAATCTTCGATAAATACTGCGCTCCATGCAGCTGGTCGAACAAGTCGTCAATCCTCGATAGTAGATACCGATTCTGGATAGTGACCTTGTTCAACTCACTACAATTTATACAAAGGTGCATCTCTCCTTCACGAAGAGAACCATTGCTCCCCATGAAGAATGACTTCGGCAAATAAAACCCTGAGATAACAACTCATCTAGCTGAGTTTGTAGCTCCCTCATCTCAACAGTGTTAGGTCTCATGTTATGAGCCTACATCTTCTAATCTTGTTTTGATGATTAAAAATAATTCATAATATTGTTTGTCTAGTGTTTATGTTTTCTTATTAGGTATTCAAAACAAATAATAAGTTAGAGGTTGGATGGATTGTGCCATAACGATCATATCAAATAGAGGATGGCGAGAATAGTGTAATGAAGCCTATACATACTAGTCAAGATCCAAGTTCAAGCTTCTTCCATGTTTACTAAGACAAGCTACAATGAAGATCTATCAAGCTTGGGTAAATTAAGTTTAGGGTTTATATAATGTGTGTTAATTCTATAAGCTCAAATATGCACACACATTTCATTTGTGAATTTTCTCAAATATAGGTGTTTTTATGCAAAATATGTTTTAATATGCTTTGGACTATACAAACATTATTAACATCTTTTATTATATCCGTATAAACATTACACAAGTTTTTAAAACTTGATTTGAGCTAAATGACAAAATCAACATATTTATAAACACGTGTATTTTAGTGTTTTTGAATATTTCTGAGATTTCACAAATAGTAAGGGAAATTTGAAATTTTCCTTTTTCAACATGTTCATAATCATGTTTATAAATTTTTTCCAAAGTTTTACATTTTTTGGAATTTATTTGCTATTTTTAAAAGGACTTTAAAATTCATTTTCAAATTCTTTTCAGGCTGATAACCTGTTATCAGTCGACTGATGACATCAGTCGACTAATCAGTCGACTGAAGAATGTGCATGTAATCTTCAAAAGTTTATATTCTATTTTGATCGACTAACCAGTTGACTGATGATTCATCAGTCGACTGATAAAGATAGTCAGTCGACTGATGAGCTGTTTGACGCCTTCAACGGTCAGCTCATCAGTCGACTGATAAGACATAACGGCTATATTTCCAGTCTTAGTTATTTTATCATTTTTAATGGTTTTGCTTGGGTTTTGTGCCTTGGTTTTTCATCCTATATAAACCCCTATTATTCTCATCGGAATAACTATCTAAGAGGGTTTTAAAAAAGGAGTTTAAAGAGTTTTAAAGTTTGTTAAGTTTCTAAGTTTGAGTTTACAAAGAGGAGGCTTGCATTTTTAATTGAGGAATTCATCCTCAATCTTGAGTTTACAAAGAGGAGGCTTGCATTTTTAATTGAGGAATTCATCCTCAATCTTCTTCAACCTCTTTGTATTTATAGAGAAGTTTTTCTAACTCTTTTCTCTTCTTCAACCTCTTTGTATTTATAGAGAAGTTTTTCTAACTCTTTTCTCTAGCAATTTTATTATTGAGTTTCATATTATTATTATTTCTAGTTTGCTAATTGAGTTAGATTTTATTTATACTCATTTTATCATACACACCCTATTTGAGCTTGTAGCATTTCATACATCATATATTGGTTGTGGGTTTGTGATTTGTGAGATTGAGCTTACATTGAGTTATCATTCAATTAGAGAATATTTTATTGTAATTGAGCTTTATTGTGAGTTATACGTTGTATCACACTTGTACACCGAGAGGAGTGTGTGGTGAGAAACGGGGTTGTCCCAAGAGGAGTGGCGTCGGTAGTAATGCTTAGAGGTAGGTCGTAATTCCGAACACTTGAGGAAAACATGGGCTTGAGACCAACACTTAGAGGGTGTAGAGTGTAATTACAATTGTGTGTATTGTAAAGTTTTTGGTGAACTAGAAAACAAAAGTAAGGTGTAATGTTGTTCGGGTGAGCGTAGAAAACCCGATTGTGATAGTAGATTTCTTCCCGGGAGTGGGGAGCGGAGACGTAGGACGGAAGGTCTGAACTTTGTGATCATCTTTGTGTGTTAGAGTTTGCATTGGCGTATCATTTGTGTCTATTGCTTAGTCTATTTTATTCGTCATTGCTCATTGTTTATATTGCCCTATTACATTTGTTTTTGCTTATCTTTGTATATATCTCATTGTGTATCTCATTGATAGGATATTGCACTTTGTTTATATTGCTCATTCCTGTTCATATCACATTGTATATCTATCTTGTAAGAATAATTTGTTAATAAGTTTTAATCAGCATGAATATCTAATAAGAATAGTAATAACCATATTCAACCCCCCCCCCCCCCCCCGCTTGGTGCTCTTGATTTAAGCTTTAACCACCTTGAGTTTATGACCCAAGCTTTAATATTATTGCTAATCTTGTTTTGATATTATTTAATTCGCTTGCTCATATATTATGGATATGTTCGGTGTAGGCTACGATATAAATGTTGCTCCTAGATATAGTAACTTTCCTTATGAACAATGGTGTTGTAGATTCAAAAATTTTGTTGAATCTAGAAACATAGATTTATGGGAAGTTATTGACAATGCTTATATTGTGCCCGCTTCAGAGAAATCTAAGTGGAGCAAACATGACAAGAAAATATTCACAATGAACAAGTTAGTGTTAGAATTTATACATAATTCTTTTGGTCAATGTATTTCTAACGAACTTGCTCATTTTGATAGTACTTATACAATTTGGAAATTATTTGAAGCACATCAAGGGAACTTGGAGGCGGTCCGGCGATCTTTGGTAATTCCCTCTCCAAGTTTACAAGGATCATCATCATGCACATGACCACTAGGCGATAGCCCTAGTGAGGTATGTGAGTCTGATAACAAAAATGATCTTACTATTGATGAACTTGCACATGACTATGAATTATTGATGTATGAGTATAAAAAATTGCAACATAGCTACATTAACTTAAAAAACAAGCATGTTGAAATAAAATTCTCTCATGAAACACTAGCTACTAAGTTTGATCTTATTACAAATAAAAATATAAATCTTAAAGAATGCAATAAAAAATTAAAATTAGAAAATGCTAGTTTGTTTCATGCTAAATGTGATACTATGTTAGAAGTTGAGAACATAAGAAAAGAGCTTAATTCTTTTAAAATTGATCATGCATGTTCTACTTCTAACAACAATGCTTGTGTGGATTATAATGAGTTGAATCATGTTAAAAGTAGAATATCCTTTTTAGATTCAACATTAAAAACTTGCATTGTTAATAATAACAAGCTTATGGACTTGTGCAAAGTCCCATAAAAATATTTCCAAGAAACATATTCAATATGCACACAAGTATAACAAAATTTACAAGTGTTTAATTTACGACCGTAAAGGCCATATTGCTTAATTTTGTTATAATGCACAAAAGTCTAACAAGCCAAATCATGTTGGTGCATCCCATCAAGCTTCTTCTTCTCATACACATGTACACACACTTAGTGATAATCATAAACATGCTCATATGTATAAGTGTAATTTTTGTGATCGTTTTGGTCATTTGACCAAGTTTTGTTTTGATTTGAGAAGAAACTCTCGTTTGTAAAATAATTATAAAGAAAAACCTATTTTTACAAATGAGCAATATGCACAATAATTTGGTCAACGTAAACCATTCCAAACTCTACATTGCACAAGTTGCAATCGTATGGGTCATGTATACGATCTTTTAGGTTTTATGTTTTAGACTCTTGTGGCACCTTATATGTGTTCACTTAGTCTATCATTGTATGTGAGTTATGTTTAGCATTTTTACATTTATGCTTGCTCACATTTATTTGCCATGTTTATAATTGTATATTTTTCATATGGCATTTTGATAGGATGAGCAATCCCTATATATTTTTTTTGTTTATACTCACATATGCTTTATGATAGGAGGAGCTTTCGCTCTCTTATTCTTTTGTTTTTCCCATTTTGATGTTGCCAAAGGGGGAGAAACAAGTGGATTGTGAGTATATTTTAAGAGTATTATTCTTTATTGTATATCTTATATACTCTTTGTGTAGATTGTTTGTCATCATCAAAAAGCTTACATCTTCTAATCTTATTTTGATGATTACAAACAATTCCTAATATTGTTATCTAGTGTTTATGCTTTCTTATTAGGTATTCAAGATAAATAATAAGTTGGAGGTTAGATGGATTGCACCATAACGATCATATCAAATGGAGGTTGGAGAAAATAGTGGAATAAAGCCTATGCATACTAGTCAAGATCCAAGTTCAAGCTTCTTCCATGTTTACCAAGACAAGCTACAATAAAGATCTATCAATCTTTGTTAAATTAATTTTAGGGTTTATATAATGTGTGTTAATTCTATAAGCTCAAATATACACACAAATTTCATTTGTGAATTTTCTCAAATATAGGTGTTTTGATGCAAAATATGTTTTAATATGCTTTGGACTATACAAACATTATTAACATCTCTTATTATGTCCATATAAACATTACACAAGTTTTTAAAACTTGATTTGAGCTAAATGACAAAATCAATATGTTTATAAATACATGTATTTTAGTGTTTTTGAATATTTCTGAGATTTCACAAATAGTAAGAACAAATTGAAAAATTCCTTTTCCAACATGTTCATAATCATGTTTATAAACTTTTTCCAAAGTTTTATATTTTTTGGAATTTATTTGCTATTTTTAAAAGGACTTTATAATTCATTTTCAAAAATTGTTTCAGGCTGATAACCTATTATCAGTCGACTGATAACACCAATCAACTAATTAGTCAACTGGAGAATGTGTCTGTAATTTTTAAAAGTTTCTGTTCTATTTTGGTCGACTGACCAGTCGACTGACCAGTCGACTGATGATCCATCAGTCGACTGATAAAAATAGTCAGTCGACTGATGAGCTGTCTGACGCCTACAACAGTCAGCTCATCAATCGACTGATGACTTCCGTCACTCGACTGATAAGTCATAATGGCTATATTTCTAGCCTTTGTTATTTTATTATTTTTGCTGGTTTTGCTTGGGTTTTGTGCCTTGTTTTTTCATCCTATATAAACCCCTATTGTTCTCATCAGAATAACTATCTAAAAGGGTTTTAAAAAATGAGTTTAAAGAGTTTTAAAGTTTGTTTAAGTTTCTAAGTTTGAGTTTACAAAGAGGAGGCTTGCATTTTCAATTGAGGAATTCATCATCAATCTTCTTCAACCTCTTTGTGTTTATAAAAAAGTTTTTCTAACTCTTTTCTCTAGCAATTTTATTATTGAGTTTTATATTCTTATTATTGCTAGTTTGCTAATTGAGTTAGACTTTATTTATACTCATTTTATCACACACACCCTATTTGAGCTTGTAGCATTTTATACATCATATATTGGTTGTGGGTTTGTGATTTGTGAGATTGAGCTTACATTGAGTTCTCATCCAATTAGATAACAATATATTGTTATTGAGCTTTATTGTGAGTTACACATTGTATCACACTAATACACTGAGAGGAATATGTGGTGAGAGATGGGGTTGTCCCAAGAGGAGTGGTGTCGGTAGTAATGCTTAGAGGTAGGTCGTAATTCCGAGCACTTGAGGGAAACACGGGCTAAATACCAACACTTAGAGGGTGTAGAGTGATTGTAATTATGTGTGTTGTAAAGTTTTCGGTGAACTAGAAAACCGAATTGTGAGGTGTAAACGTTGTTTGGGTGAGTGTAGAAAACCTGGTTGTGATAGTAGATTTCTCCCTGGGAGTGAGGAGCGGAGACGTAGGACGGAAGGTCCGAACTCCGTGATCATCTTTGTGTGTTAGAGTTTGCATTGGAGTATCATTTGTGTCTATTGCTTAGTCTATTTTATTCACCATTGCTCATTGTTTATATTTCCCTATCACATTTGTTTTTTGCTTATCCTTGCATATATCTCATTGTGTATCTCTTTGATAGGATATTGCACTTTGTTTATATTGCTCATTCCCTGCTCATATAACATTGTATATCCATCTTACAAGAATAATTTGTTAATAAGTTTTAATCGACATTAATATCTAATATAATTAGCAATAACCCTATTCATCCCCCCCTCTAGGGTACTTTCAAGAAAGTGCCATATGATAGGGTGCTCGGGATATCGGTATTGTGCCCGGCTGTAACTCGATGCAGAACTCAACCTCTCTCATAGGAGATAACCCATGTATGTCCTGAAAAACATTCTGATAATCTAAGACAACTCTAGTCTCACATAAATCGGCACTCTGATCCCTCAGCATCACCTCCTCGATGTACGCCAGAAATGACTCCTCAAAATGGTTACCCTGTAAGGTCGCTACTATCAACTCAGACCCATCGGACGCTCGCAAGCTGACTGTTTTAGAAAAACAATTGATACTAACATGGTAGGATGATAGCTAATTCATACTAAGAATGACGTCGAACTCCAACATCCAAAAAACTATCAGATCAAAAATGAACTCGGACTCATCTAGACTGATGACGCATCTCCTACAGATACTCTCAATAAGGATACCTCCCCTAAAGGAGTAGAGACGGATAATAGAAAGTCTAAGAGATGTGCAACTAGCTAAAACATATCTATGAAGGTATGAGAAATAAAAGAATATGAAGCTCATGAATCGAACAAGACTTGAGCTGGAAAGGAATAATCACTAAGAAAGCTTCGCTCGCACCATGATCACACGGTACGAGTGCATAAACTCAGTCGATGGCTGATGACTGCTGTGCTACTGGCGATGGAATCTATGGGACTATCTACCCTTCAGGAATCTCCTGGATAGCGTGCATATGACCTGTTGGCCCCTTGGTCCTCGGAATGGTAGGTGGTGCCTTAATCCTCTGCTACTGATCGTAACCGTAGCCCTATGGCTGCTGATCCTGACCGTTGTTCTGCTGGCTACTGATCGTAACCGTAGCCCTATGGCTGCTGATCCTGACCGTTGTTCTGCTGGTGGTGATGAAAATCCTTATCATGTTGCTAGGGTCCTCCTGATCTTGCAAAATGTTTCTTGTCCTTGTTTTGGTCTCCGGACAATCTTGCTTCCAAAATTAACACATAGTATGTCTTCATGCCCCAATCGGGTTAGTTCTAGCTACTTATCAAAATAGTAGATAAAATCCTTCCATAAAATTGTCATTCACTGCTCTCATGTAACTGAAATTGGTGCTATCCTCCGGCATCATCTTTTAAGATGAATATAGCTAATCTCCGCTTATGTACTGAGTCAACGTTAAGCATATCTAAACATAATTCTCACATATTCCTTCCACTTATAGGCTGCAAATGAATCCGATGTGCCCTAAAACTCTGGTGCTCTCATCTTTTAATGTCTTTCTCATTCTTACAGAGTCAAGCTTCCTACTCTGTGCCTCTATTAACAGTTGGTTATGGTGATGGTATAATAGCTGGTATTGCCTCTTCAATAGGTACGATTGGTATGACTGGTGGTGGTACTTCGGAAAGTGTAATCTAGCTCGTTACTCTCTCCTCGAGAGTTGCTAGTCTCTACCTCTATAATCGGTGTTACCAAGTCGATTAAATACTATGGATCCTGTTACGGCTCGGACTCTACTTACCTAGCTCTCCGGGTACAAGTTTTACATCGACCACGTCCTCGTCCTAATATTTATAAGACCAAGAGGAGAGCTTCACAAACATACATAACATAACATATAACAGTAGGAAAATCGTATCATATATCATTCACGCAATTACTTTTCAAACAAAGTAAGGTAGTCATAAAAAAATTTGTAAATTTTAGAATATACATATATAACATCCTCACTCATTTTAGGATCCTAACGGACTCTATATATGAATCCTAGGAAACTCTATCCTAGCTCCATGACTCGACACAGGAAAGATCCTAAGGATGATTGAACTAGAGTTCTGATACCAACTATGACGCCCCTGTTTTCACACATGGCTGTAGTCCAAGGTGAATCCAGAGATTTCAAACCTACCATACACTCACACTATACAATAACACATTTTATCAATCACAGTAATATCCTCTAGTGGAATCAAAAAGAAGTGTAGGTACAAAACAGGTAAAATAAGGTAAATAAATACAATAAACATGGTATAGAAGGATAAATCTCATAAATGAAACCATGTCACAAATAAATAAAACTGTAAACACATGATCTCTAAAATAATGTAAACTATCTCGACATGAATCAACTAGAAGTGTAACTAAGGCTCATGGCCTTTACAAAATGAAATACAACTCAAATAACTGAATGGAAACATAAATCTACTGTGGGGCCTCTACTGATAACTCATGCGACGGTGACTATGTAAGAACTCCGTCATCCTATGACTCTTTGAAACTTTGAGCTGCCTGAAAAGAAATTTTAAAATAAAAATAACAACAACAAGAGCATCAGAACGCTACAGCAAGATTACCTCCATCCGTCCCTAGGGGAAGCGCTGATAGATGAAGTTGAGGCTCTACCTATTAAGCATAGTCTAACTAGATCATTTTTCCTGTATCTAGTGGAGTTAATATTTAGACACCTACAACTCGAGACGTAGTATGTCGATCGAAATAATCCAAACAAGAAAACTCTCATGTATATACCATATGTCTCAAATTGTAGACGCCTAAACATTAACACCGGACTAGAGATAAATAATCTAAATAAGATCAATAATTAGAAATCCACAACACGAGACTGGTACGTCGAGCGAAATAATCCAAATAATAAAACTCTCATATATATACCATATGTCTCAAATTGTGAATCGCTAATCATTGATCCCAACCTAAGAATAAAATAAAGCAATACAAAAAGTAAAGACATTCATAATATCTTCCACTATCACTGGGAAGATAAGATAAATATTAGCATATAACCCTGCATACTTTCAAGGGCAAAGTAGCCTAGTCATATACCTCAGTAATGAGTTATATACATAACTAGCATCCGCCAAAGACTCAGGCTATCAACAATCGTCTCAATGCAAATCCTTACAAGATTATGATTAATCGCATCATCATGCGGGATGGACTACCCGGTCGGTATCCTAACAGTGTACACGGCTCATTAGTCTCATCACATCTCTGTACGTAATACGAGTGTGGGACGGACTACCAAGTAGGCATCCTAGAAATACGACCCAGAAGTCTCATTGCACCCTAGTGCGAAACGAACTACTAGATAAAACATCCTAAACCCAACTCAATGGCATGTACTAATGGTATATCGACGTACTACTCCATGTAGTACTGAGCACTGCTCATCAATGATATCCAACATGTATATAAATGTGTAATCAACATTTATCTTAAGTGTAATCAAAATAAAATTCATCATAATCCCCTTTCGGGATACTTGTGGTGTGCTACGACACTATTTAGGTGTACCTATGACTGTACATGTATCATTGTGTGGCTCGATCCCCGCGATCGCATTCAAAAAACGTAAGAAATAAAACTACATGTCAAAAATATCCTAGGTCGGTCGACCACCCCAAGGGCGTTGGTCGACCAAACAGAGCATTGTGCACAACGTGCACACACATGACTTTACCAGTCGACCGCCCCTAGGGCGTCGGTCGACCGGCCAAAGCAATATTTGGTTCTTAGGTTTTTGGGTTTGCATAATTTGTAACTATATTTAAACACTTGTTTATATCATCATGATACATATAACAATATTAAAACTTGAACTTTAAATATCAGAAGATTGTCTCTATAAAAATTAAACTTTTGATTAAATCTAATTATGATTAACATCCTAATTAATCAATTTCTCGAATAAAATATGAAATTTGTCCATAATATTAACTGAACATAATAAATTCTACATAATTAATAGAGATGAAAAAATATTTAAACATGTTTACAGAACTTAGGTATCACAAACCTAGGGTTTAAACATCTCTCTTTTACATGAAAGCTCAATTAATAATAAATATATGGTTTAAACATGATTAGGGCATGATTAACAAGTTAAAAATAAAATTAAAAGTAACCCTAATAATCATGATCATGTGTAGACAGTAAAAAATACCTCCGTGGTCTTGCAAGAAATCCGCCTGTAAGGGGGAGTCACCCAAAGCCACGGGGATTCACCCTTTATCATAACTCGCCCGACCGAGTCTGTATTCAAATCCGCTAGCAAACCTCAAGGCCGCCGATATGGCCGGGTATCTGCTACCCCACGTGCTGAGATGGACTTTCCCACCTCTCTCGACCCGAAGGGAGAGGACACAGTACTCCAAGACCGTCAAGCGGCCACTCGATTGGGCAGGTGTCGAGTCGACCTGAACATTCATAAATGCAGTTCACCTCGGCTGTCCGAGTCAGGAACTGGATCCGCCGACATTCGGCAAGCTGTCCAAGCCCACTCGAGTACCAGGAACCCGCTTTCCCACCTCTCTCGGCCTGAAGAGAGAAAACACGGTGCTCCAGGCCCGCCAGATGGCCGCTCACAGTACAAGTGATCGGACAAAAGCCCAATCAACCTGCACCCTCATAAATGCCCGCCAGATGGCCGCTCACAGTACAAGTGATCGGACAAAAGCCCAATCAACCTGCACCCTCATAAATGCGACTCACCTCACTTGTCCAAGCAAGAGGTGAGAGTCGTCGGTGCTCGGTGAGTTGGTCAGATCCACTCGAGTACCTGACAACCATTGTCACACATACGAGGAAGGGCTTTCCCACTCCTACGTGACGTGATACAAAACACGGCTCCTCGAATGACCACTCATGGTACGGGAGAATAGCAGGATGTCTCTGAATAATATATGATCACATCCCATAATTCAAGGAACAGCTGAACTGCCTCTCTTTCATTTAAGAGCCTCTTTCAACAACCTTTAAAGGAGGTCGAAAAACTGGGAGAAAAGGCATCGAGACCAAGCTCTTTGCACAACCTTTGCATTGCACCCCCACTTCCTAGTTCTGAGCTCCGATCGCCGGTGAACTAGAAGATCAGAACTCTATCGACTCGAGCTTCTACTACGTACTGAAGCTCCCCAGCAACCTCGGTTGAACGGTCCAAGGGAAGCAGACTCGACACGAGCATCGAGCGAAGCATCCTGTAGCTACTAAAGGTCCCCACACTAAACAAAGAGGGCATTCTCTCTGCTTCTGTTGTAATTTTAATTTATTAGTTTGTAATAAGCCTTCTTATCAATACAAACGAAGTTCCCTATTTTTGGGAAATCAAAATTTACACCTACATCATGTTACTAACATAAACATCAAGAAATAAACTTCATATTTATCATTAGATTAAGATTTAACCTCAAAAATCATGTTTTTAGAGCATGGGGTTAAACTTCAACATGAGATTCATCATTATAATTAATAAAAACTTAATCTTTACTAAGAGAAGGGTTTGGAGGAAGATGATCTTTCCTCAAACACTATTGTAAAAACTCAACGATGTAAGAAAATAAGTTCTCCCTCACCAAAAGCCGACAAGCTCGTCCTCTTCTCGGTATTTTCTTCACAAAGCTCTTAAAATTCACCAAAAAAGTGATCTAGGGTTTTTTTAGGAGAGAGGGTGGCTGTTAGGGTTTAGAGATTTGATAAAAAGAGATAATTTTTATGAAAATACAGGTATTTATAGAGGTAAACCCGAAACAAACATGTTTGACCCGAACCAGGAAACCTAGTTTGACTAGAAAAACAATCTTCAGTATTTTAGCTATAACTTTCTCGTCTGACTTCAGAATGAGATAATCTAAGATTTAATGGAAAACTATTGAAAATTCCTACAACATTTGTCTTTTGAGTAATTTTAAATTCTTACTGTATCAGTATGTAAAATATAAAAGCTTTTAACTGGTCGTTTTTCCAAATTCAAGCTCGTGCATGTCGTGCATGATTTTACTCCTATATTCATATATATACATTGGATTGATCTCAAATCAATACCTAGCATACTAAAATATTAAAATATGCATATAATATATTTATTATTAATTTTTATATAATATTCAAATTTTACGGGTTAATCTCAAACCAATCCCTAGCATACTAAAAGATCAAAATATGTTATTTATCACCATATAATATATTTTTTTATTATTATTCACATAATATTCAAATTTTATGGGGTTTTACACCAAATGTGACAGTCAAAGATGCATTCTCTAATGTCACCCGATAGCCTGCTGCCTCCAAGACTCCAAGTGAATTGATGTTCTTCTTAAACTGCGCAACCAACCTCACTTCATCCAACTCTCGAGTTAACCCATCACACATCCTAATAAAAATAGTACTGATACCACCAATAGGGCATTCATGATCATTACCCCTGAGCACAACATCCCCTCTTTCCAACTCCTCAAACCTGGAGAACCAATCCCTCCTAGGATAAATGTGGTAAAAAGCATCTGAATCCAACATCCACTCTGTAGAGTCAGCATAACAAGCTGATGGTAGTGCTAATGAGTAGCCCTAAGAGTCCGAATCTGAATTGTTACAACTACCCTTTGTAATATTCACCTCTGAAGCTTGAGTAGTTTTCCCCTTATTCTTCCTGGCTCGATCTGTCAACTTTGGGCATTCGGCTTTCCAATATCCATCTTCTTTACAAAAGGCACACTAATTCTTACCAACTACATGGTGTGCTCCTCTAGACTGTGATCTCCTACTACGGTTTGTAATCTTCCCTCTTGCGACCAATGCCCCCATAACTGTATCAATCGAAGTCTCCTTATCCTTCTTCCGAAGCTGATAATTCACAAGTACAGCGGTGACCTTACTATACAAAAGAGATATCTTTCCATTAATAAGAGTAAGAACGAATGTCTTATATTCCTCATTGGGCAAGGAACACAACAATAACAATGTCTTGTCCTCATCTTCAATCATAACATCTACATTCACCAAATCCGTAAGAAGCTTCGTGTACACTATAAGAAATCTGCTTTTTAACGACCAAAATTAGTGAAGGGACCAGTTAGCCGTCATTAATGGGCATATAATAACGATGAGTTTTAAACCCTTCGTGGAGTGATTTCAAATAATAGAGAAATAATGTGATATGGGATAACGGATTTATAATACCTTCGTTGATTTGATCCTACTACCGTCGTTATTGGGTCTCTTTAAAAATGAAGGGGTTCATTACCTTCATTGATGGGACTCCTAATCATAATTAGACTAAAATTAACCTATTACTATTAACAAATCCCATAACAAAACCCGAAGCCCCAACTAAAACCCAAAACCTGAATTAATGAACTACAAAATAATCTGAAATTAACCTATTCCTATTAACAAACTGAATTATTGAGATTCAATAACTCCTAATCATTATTTAATCAACCGCAGCCATAATAAAATAAACCCTAGTTAAAAAAATCACCTCCTTATTTTAGCCTCGCCGCCTCCATATATATCTGGTCGTCGTCCGCTCCCCCACGTCATCCGCTCCCCCACATCGTTGTTCGCTCTTGCTCCTCGTCGTCTCAATCTCTGGTTATAATCTGCTCCTCCTCCTCGTCTATGCGATCCTCCACAGCTAGACTCGTCTACTCTAGTTCGTCATCAATGTTAGACCCTAGAGGGGGGGTGATTAGGGTCTTATGCTAATCTAATCCGATTTAAATGCCAATTAAAATTAATTAATACGTTATCCTAGCAAGTATGAAATACAACAATATTTGTAAGCTAGGATAAGCAATGTAAACAATAAGATATATCCTATATGATGAAATATATATGCAAGGATATATAAACTAACACAAGGGTAAACAATATGAACTAGATAGTGGATCATATAAATGATGAGCTAATGACAATGGCAACAAGAATTATAAACACAAGTATAAATAAACGCCAAAGCACACTCAAACACAAGATATGATCACGGAGTTCGGACCTTCCGTCCTACGTCTCCGCTCCCCACTCCTGGGGAGAAATCCACTATCAACCGGGTTTTCTACGTTCACCCGAATAACGTTTACACCTCACAGTGTCGGTTTTCAACGCTCACCGATCAACGTCACTCCTCACACTCGGTTTCTAGCTCACCGAAAACCTCACTACACACTCGGTTTCTAGCTCACCGAAAACCTCACTACATACTCGGTTTCTAGCTCACCGAAAACCTTACAACACTCATAATGTAACAAATATAAATTTGTTCTCTACAATAGATGAGAACACAATGAAAGCACAACTCAAGGTTACAATCTCTCACCACCCAACTATACTATGTATGTAAATACTAAAAGCTCAATGTGGGTGTGTGTAACAATGAGTGAAATGAAATCTAACTCAAATAGCAAACTAGCAATAATAAGGATATAAAAATCAGTAATGAAATTGTTAGAGAAAGGAGTTAGAAAACTTCTCTAAGAACACAAAGAAGAGGATGAAGGGGATTGAGAATGAATTCCTCAATCTGCAGTTAAAACTTCCTCCTTTGTAAACAGAAACTCAAACTCAAACAAACAGTAAAACCCTAAACCCTTGCTTAAACTTTTCTTTTCTTTTAAAACATTTCTTAGTTAGCTTGAGAGTTGAAGACAATGGGGTATTTATACCCTCTCACAACTCAGCCAAGAAACCAGAGCAAAAGACAAAACAGCCTAAGGCAACGGTCAAAAAACTAGCCGTTGGAAGCAGAAAAATCACTCGTCGGTCGACCGGAAAATTCGTCGGTCGACCGAAAATTTTCATCGGTCGACCGGACCGGTCGACCGACAAGCTTCTGTCGCCCAGTGAACTTTTGACCTCAGGTTCGGTCGACCGGTGCGGTCGAGCGCGAAAACTAACACTCAAAAAACCTGATTTTAAAATGGCTGTTTAAAAATAATCAAATAAAATTCCAAAAAATGTAAAAGCTTTGGGGAATGATTATAGACATGATAATAAACATGCTACACGACTGGTTGTCGAAAAAGGACTTACGCAATGAAAATATCATCAATTTTACAAAATGTCCAAGACATTAAAAACCTGAAATTGACTTTTTGATATTTTGACTTAAAAACATTTTGAAACGTCTATGAAATGATTGTATAGCTTGATAAAAAGATATAAATATGGTTTTATAAGTCCTATAACCTAGAATACAATATTTTATAAATTGCATATTCTATGCCAATATATTCAAGAACACTAAATATATGATTCGATTAATATAAGCTTGTTAAGGTGAAATTCATATATAGGCCATCAATAAACATGAAACAAATAGTATTTTTCCAATTCTTTCATTTTTCATAGTAAACACTTGAAAACTATCAAACCAAAACATATATGTATATATATAACTATATATATACAAAAACCAAAACGTGTATGTGTGTATATGATTGAGCTTAAAGTACTAACACACATAATATAAATTCCTAAACTAAATTACCCAAGTAATGATCTTGATCTTCAATAAGCTTGACTTAGTAATCTCACGGATGAAGCTTGAACTTGGATCTTGAACTTTGAATAGCAAGGCTTCACCGACATTCTGCCAACCTCCTTTGGATATGATCGTTGAAGCTCTATTCCATCCATCCTCCAACAACGTTGTTTGTCTACAAAACATAGGAATGCACAAACACTAGACAAACAACATTAGTAATAAATTGTTTGTTAAACATCATCAAAACAAGAAGGCCAACAATCGACACTCATTGCGCGTCATCTCCATCTCATCGTCGGCTCCAGTTTGTCGGCGAGAGTCATCGTCGTCTTGAACTCGCTGTTATCAACACCTACTCGTCGTCGAGATCTCGTCGTCATCTCGAGTTCACTGTCGATTTTGTCATCTTCAGTTCGTCTATAGATCTCTTCATCGTCGAGATCTCGTCATCATCGAGCAACACCACAGCATCGCCCCAGTGCCATCGTCGCCCCTGCATCATCGTCGTCAAGACCTCTTCACCGTCGTCGAGACCTCTTCCTCCATCACGGTGGCTCAACGGTAAAGCCTGCTCTCCTATTTGGTTTAAGCATTTACTATTTGATTTTAGTACATACCCTATAGTTTACTCTACTTTGCACTTAAGTACCCGTTGGTAACAATTAAAGCCAAAAACATGATCTGAAAAATAAAACAAATACAGAGAGGGGGGGAATACTATCTAAAATACTTAATAGCATTTAATTGTAAATGTTTAAAACTTTGGGATTTTAAATACTTAATGGTATTTAACTGTAAAATGTTTAAAACTTTGGGATATTTAAGATCTAATTTTATAAACTTTACGTTGATTAATTATAAGTTTTAAAAAGTTACAGTTAAATTCCAAAGTTTTATTTGCACCCCCTGGTAAATCCTAAAGTTTATATTTTAAATATGTAATGGTATTTACAAGCAAAATTTAATTGTACCCACTAGTAACATAGCCCCCTTCCATTCGTTAAATAAATTAAAATTTGAAGGAATTAAACTAGTAATAAAAAATTTATATTATTTAGGTGCAATTTGTAAGTACTTATTGGTATTTAAGTGTAAATTTTAAAAAAAATTAGGGCATATAAGCGCTTTCCAAATACATTGAAGGGTATATAAGTAAATTTACTTTAGGTTAAATAAGTGCTGCCAAAAATAAGTGAGGGTATATGAGAGTAAAGTAAGGAAAATTATCTGGTATTTAGGTGCAATAGCTTTAAGATTTTGCCTCCTTAAAATATTATCTCTCTTACTTCTTGTCCGCATTGCTGCTATTTGTTTCCTTCCTTCATTTGAAGCCTTTACACCTTCTATTTGATGTTCCTAAGGGAAAAAAAATAAAATGACTTCAAAACCAATATAGCATATATGGTATTTACTTAAGTTACATGCATTTTTAAATAATTATTTCTTTAGCTATTCAGACGTACTTGTCAAGCTTAGACATACAACTTTCCATTAACAAGTCATTTTATTAGTTATAATCCTAGCTCCTATGTCACATGTCTTTTAATGAAAATGAGTTATTTTACTAATGTGTTATATTGACTACTTTGTTATATGGTAACATTTAATCATGTGAAATAAGTTTTGCTATTATAGAGTGTATTTCCTACCAAATTATTTAAGAAATTGTGATAAAGATATGTGAATTAATGTTATTTGTAATCCTGCATGATGCCTTATTGACTATGTTTGCTTTATGCATTACACCAATGACAACATTGTGAGAGTGTTTTTATATAAGTTCCATGTTGACCAATGATTATATATTCTGAATGACATCATATATAGGTTAACAACTTTGCTTTTATATGTTGAATGAACCTATATATAAACATATGAGTCTCAAATAAAATTAAGCATTTCTTTGTGTTTAGTTTTTGACTAGATTGAATTATTATTTTTAGGAAATTTTAGTACATTGCTTGAAATGGCACCGAATAAAGATTGGATGGACCTAGTAGATGATGATAGACTTGATCCAAAATATAAAGAAGGGGTTAATAAGTTTTTAGACTATGCATATGAGCAGTTGTTGGATAGTTTCAATCAAAAGAATGGTGACTTTAAAATTCGATGTCCATGTATTAAATGCAGCAACGTGAAGTCTGCTAATAGTGAGTCGATAAAGACCCACTTGATTATTCATGGAATTATTAAAAACTACAGATTTTGGTGTCATCACGGCAAAAGACAGGGTGAGTCCATATCGAAGTCTGATGAAGAACAAGATGAAATGGCAAAGGAAAGCTAGAGTGACGATGAAATACAAGAAATGATTGGAGATTTATTTCATAATTCACCTAGCATTGTTGCAACTGATACCTGCACATCGAGTCAGAATATTCATGAGCATGAACCAGATGGACATGCAAAACAATTTTACAGCCTTTTAGGTGACTCTGAGAAACCTTTGTATGAAGGCTCTAAATATTCAAAGTTATCTGCCTTAGTAAAACTGTTTCACATAAAGAGCCTAAATAGATGAAGTAATAAATCATTCACAATGTTGCTCCAGTTTTTGAATGAGGAGCTATTGCCAGGGGAATCAACACCGCCTAATTCGTATGACGAGACCAAAAAGTTGATCTGAGACCTTGGCCTATCATATGAAAAAATTGATTCTTGTCCGTTCTCTTGCATGTTGTTTTGGAAAAGTGAAGAACCTTGGCCTATCATATGAAAAAATTGATTCTTGTCCGTTCTCTTGCATGTTGTTTTGGAAAAGTGAAGAAGGTCTCGATACGTGTCAGAGATGTGGTTTCTTGTCCGTTCTCTTGCATGTTGTTTTGGAAAAGTGAAGAAGGTCTCGATACGTGTCAGAGATGTGGTACTTCTAGGTGGAAACTTGATAAACATGGAAAAAAGATCAAGCGTACGGCAAATGGTAAAAAAATACCACAAAAGACATTGCGATGATTTCCTAAGCCACAATTGCAAAGGCTTTACATGTCTTCGAAGATAGCTTCTGATATGAGATGACACCATGAAAGACAAGTTGAGGACGGAGTGATGAGGCATCCAGCTGACCCTAAGGCTTGGAAAAACTTTAATGAGCTACATGAAAGCTTTGCCGAAGAGCCTCGAAATGTTAGGCTTGGGCTTGCAAGCGATGGTTTCCAGCCTTTCACAAATTCAAAAGTTTCATATAGCATTTAGGCTTGGGCTTGCAAGCGATGGTTTCCAGCCTTTCACAAATTCAAAAGTTTCATATAGCATATGGCATGTTTTACTTGTACCATATAACTTACCTCCATGGATGTGCATGAAGCAATACAATTTTATTTTATCTATGCTCATTCCTGGTCCAACTGGTCCTGGAGATGCTATTGACACCTACTTACAACCGTTGATAGAAGAACTAAAGGAGTTGTGGGCCTCAGGCATTCGAACATATGATGTATCTCTGAGACAGAATTTCATTTTACGTGCAGCACTAATTTGGACTATTAATAATTTTTCTGCTTATGCAAATTTATCTGGATGGAGCACTAAGGAGAAATTAGCATAACCTTGTTGTAATAAGCACACTCACTCTATCAGGTTATCTAATGGAGGAAAGGAAAGCTATATGGGACATCGTCGCTATCTTGATGAAAATCACAATTGGAGAAAGGATAAGAAATCATTTGATGGGACTAGGGAGAGAGGGTATGCAACGTCGAAGCTGACCGGAGATGACATCATTAAGCAGGTGGAAGATCTTATTGGGATCACCTTGACCAATCATCCTGAGAAGAAACTAAAAATATCACACGAAAGACGAGGAGATAATTGGAATAAGAAAAGTATTTTTTTTTATTTGCCATATTGGAGAACCCTCTTATTGCGACATAATTTAAATGTCATGCATATTGAGAAGAATATTTGTGATAATCTGCTGGGAACAATCATGAACATTAAAGGAAAAACAAAGGATAATATCAAATCCCATCTCGATTTATAAGCAATGGGTTTAAAACCGGAGTTACATCTAATCCAGAGAGGAGATAAACTTGTGATGCCAGCAGCTTGTTATACTTTATCCCAAGAAGAGCAAAGCAAATTTTGTCGATTTCTGAAGGAGTTAAAAGTTCCTGATGGATTTTCATCCAATATTTCTCAATGTGTAAACATTAAAGAACGTAAGATTTTGGGGTTAAAGAGTCATGATTGTCACATTCTTTTATAGTGCTTGATTCCAGTATCGATTCGTGGCCTTCTTCCTGCAAAAGTGTGTGAACCAATTATTGAACTTTCCATATTCTTCACTATTTTATGTGCCAAGACATTACGGGTGGATAAACTAAAGCAAATTGATAAACAAATTCCACTTACATTATGTAAGCTTGAGAGGATTTTTTCACCTTCAATTTTTGATGTTATGTTGCATTTAGTAGTTCATTTAGCATCTAAAGCCATACTCGGAGGGCCTGTTCGATTTCGATGGATGTACCCAGTGGAGCGTCAGCTTTATACTTATAAGTCATATATCAGAAATAGAGCTCGTCTAGAAGGGTCAATTGCCGAAGGATATATAGCAGATGAATGTATGACTCTTTGCTCGAGGTATCTAAAAGGCTTCGAGACAAAGTTTAATCGCCTTGAAAGAAAGTATGAAGATGGCAATAGAGAATGTCATGAAGGACAACTATCTATTTTCAGACATAGTGGGCGGGCATTGGGTGCTGCCACCACCCACTACCTTGATGAACGTGAGTGGTTGCAAACTCATATTTATCTTCTAAAGAACTGTGATGAAGTGCAACCACATATTGAGTAAGTGACTAAAGTTTAAGATTCTATTACATTTACTATAATTAGTCAACGTTAATCATATTTATGATATTTTAATGTAGGGACTACAATGAATTTGTGAGAGAAAGCACAAATCACTATGATGATAAAGATTGGGATAAGAACTTTATCGAGTGGTTCCAATTTGTGAGAGAAAGCACAAATCACTATGATGATAAAGATTGGGATAAGAACTTTATCGAGTGGTTCCAATATCTAGTAAATGTCTTGCCTATTTTTTTCTTTTTGGTTCATTTTATTACATGTTCCATGACTTGATCATATTTTGGTTTTGTTTAGGTTTATCAGAGTTATCGTCAAGATGATGACTTACTTTCATTATCTCGTGGTCCAAGTAAGATTGTTAAATATTTTATTGGATTTGTCATAAATGGACATCGATTTCATACAGAAAGTCGAGATAATTGTTTGTCAACTCAAAATAGCGGGGTTGTAGTTATTGGTGATGATGGAGATATAGATTATTATGGTGCTTTGGTTGAAGTTGTCGAATTAGAGTATCTTGGTGGAAGAAAGATTGTTCTATTTCGTTATAAGTGGTGGGATGTGCACGGCAAATGAAAAGAGACCGCTTTGAAAGAAGACAAGTATGGATTTATCAGTATTAACTGCCGACTTTTGCTAAAGACGAATGACCACTTTATACTTGCTGGCCAAGCATCACAAGTTTTTTATGTTGACGATATTACCAATGAAGGTTGGCATGTAGTTCTTAAAGCACAACCCCGTGATTCCTATGATATGCCACCAGATACAGATGATTGTGAAATAACAAACAATGGAGTTGACGCTTATTTGCACGATGAATCATTTGATGCTCAGGCTATTGCATCAACATCATTAGTAGATGATGATATCAATTTGAGAAGGAGCGATATTGATCCAATTATTATAAATTCGGTCTCAACTTCAAAAAAGAAGAAAAAGACTCAAGTAGAGGATTAAAACGCTTTCATTAAAGAATGACACTCAAATGATATTATGTTATTGAGATAAATTTTAACATGTATCTTACTATAATTATTCCTTTTTTAGACATATGATGTTTCTTTTCTTCCTATTTTGAATGTGGCTTTGACATTGCAGCAAGTGCTTCTATATTAGTGCACTATGTATTTATTATTATGCTTGTCCTTTGTGATATCTTCTTCTTTTATTCATTTCTCTTTTGACATTTGTTTCATACATAGCATGTAATACTTAAATTTCTTTTCATATAGCATAAAAATGAAAACTCAAGAAGTAACTTCGAAAACCAAAAGGGTACAATTTCTAGCACCTAGGTCATTAATTACGAAGCAGCTTCAAGCACTTGCAGAAAATTCATTAAGAAGGGAACAACTTCGTACTTGTATTGACAAGAACTTGAATATTCAAAACCCAATACAAGATCAAAATATGGGTGTAAATTTTAGCGCTGATTCAGAAAACTTTGAAGAGGAGAATTTTATACAAAATCGCAGGAGAAATATAAATACTAATAATGAAGAAAATAATGATTCTGCAGGTTTATGAGAATTAAAATTTATTATTATTTATTTTTACCTTTCAATTTATTTTTTATGATTGGATTAATAATTGCTCAATTTTTACAGAATCAAATAATCATCGAGTGCAAAGTAATGATGCAATACTAAATAAATCTCAACAAGAAGGTATATTCTTTATTAATTACAAGAAGGAATATTTTTATCAATTTTTGTAAACTATATCTTGTTTCTAACATATGATATGATGTATGCAGCTGATAATTCTCAAAAGAAAAAAAATCCACCTCGTGGTAGTAATAAGTGTCTAAAGTTGAATAATTTGTCACATGGGGAGAAAAAATCGAATAAAGATATTGAACCAGAATTTTCACGGTATCTTGGAATTATTATTCATGATAGAAATATTTGCCCAGTAACTATTGAGAATTAGGCCAAAATACCACAACAAAATAAAGATCATATGTGGGCATCCATTAAGGTACATTGAAAATTAATTTTTTGTAATTTGTTTTTAATTCTTATAAATTAAATTTTGATTCAAATTTGATATAGGATAAATTTGATGCTGAGGACATGGAGCAAAAGAGAGAGTCAGTAATGAGACACTTGCACGATTTGTGGAATAAGTACCGTGGTGACATGCACAGGAAATATATGAAAGAAAATTCATTGCAAGTTACACTTAGAAATAAACCTACAGAAGTGAGTGTTGATGATTATGATTGGCTAGTTAAGGAACATTATTTTTCTTCAAAATTTAAGGTATTAATCTCCTAATTTTATTAATTTTGTTCCATGTATATTGTTGGATTGTTAAAATTATCTTTTACTAATTTTATTAATTTTGTTCCATGTATATTGTTGGATTGTTAAAATTATCTTTTAATCTTGATGTATAAAAAGCAAGCCAACAAAATACACTTAACAGAGGCAAAAGAAAGATGCTCCACCACACGGGCAGCAAACCCTTTAGACAAGGAATTGGTATACATTCAAGACTAATTTCCTATTTATTTAAAACTACTTTGTTTTTTAGTTTGATGTTGTACTCATTTTTATTTAATATTTGAATAAGGGTGACAAGTCAGAAAATCCACCTGATGTGGCAAAAATGTTTCATGAAACTCGAAAGAAAGCTAATGAAATACTAGATACTGGGGATCAAGATAAATATGTAAGTAGAATATGTATTTAAGTTTGATAATGATGCATTATATAGTACTAACATATAAATTTAATTTTTATAGGATGAAATTGTTCAAGTCAAACAAGCAAACCCTTCACTTTCTAACATTGAGATAGTTAAGAAAATCTGAGGGAAGCAATCTCATGGTCACATCACTGTATTTGGTGGTGGGACTACTTTAAAAGATTTAAGAGGACCGCTCCCTAGTCGATCTGATCTAGAAGCACGGGTTATAGAAGAAAAGAGAAAGAATCAGATACTTCAACAACGCTTAGATGAGCATGAGCAACAATAACAAAGGATATCTGAGTTGGAGTCATAAGTGAAAACTATGCAAGAACTTTTTTTAGGCAATCACCTTCATTGACTCCTCAAACTCGAGAACGTGTGCAGGACTAGCTAATTATTTTTTGTAAAATCTCTTATATACTTTTATGATTGACTACTTGCACTAAAAAAATATGATTTTTACTTAATAAGATAATATTTGCTTAATTGATATTTCTTAATTATATGTTTTTTTTAAATTTTTCAGGCTATCCATGTAAGATTTGGAGGGGGGTAGCTCGAATCTTCTTTTGACAATGATTAGAGATGAAAGAATGTGTCTTCCCCAAACTTTTATTTTAATTTGTTTTAGATTGTTCATGTATTTTTCTTTGGAACAATTAGGATATTAACTCTTGTTATTAGTATTGAATATTTGAGGATGGTGGAATTTTATTTATTGATGTTATTTTTGAATGGAATTTTTATTTTTCTTATTGGGTATTTTGAATCTTAGTGTCAGGTTAAGAATAGTATGATAGTTTCCTACGAATGAAAAATTATTATTAATGTATATTAAAAATTTGTAGTCTACAATGACGGTCTTATAAACCGTATTTTGTTCATCAACGAAGGGAAAGCACCGTCGTTGATGGGTTACTAATTACCTATTATGAAGACTTTTACGATGGTATCCAAGTGTCATTAATTAGTCTTCAACGATGGGAAGATATCCCTGTAATTAATGGTAACGACGGAAAAATATCCCCGTAACTAATTGTAATGATGGGAAAGTATTCTGTCACTGATGGTAACGACAGAAAAAAATCCCCGTCACTGATAGTAATGATGGTGATAATTACCGTCGTAAATATTAACGATAGTAATATATCCCGTCGTTATAGACTCTATAACGACAGGTAGTATATCCCGTCGTGACCCTTTAGCGAAGAGGACTTCAACGACGGGTGACGAAGGGATTTTTCCCCATCGTTAGCATACAATAACGAAGGTTTTTAGCTTTTTAACGATGGGAAATCCCTTCGTTAAAGATGTAATTTCTTGTAGTGGTAGTTGTTCATATGATCATCAATGGAGGTTCCCTTCTTTAATTGGAAGCGATAAATCCTCCTCTTCAAATGCAAGAAGTTTTTCACACTCTTTGTCAAATACTTGCTCTCTAGGATCTTCCAAATCTTTTTAGCTGAAATCTCATTGATCACATCATATTTTAAATCTTAAGTTAGACAAGACTTAATCACACCACACGCCGTTCGATTCATCTTCTTCCAAACCTTCTCCTCAATGTCATCCGGTTTTCCGTCCAACTCCAAAGTGTCATTCAAATTTTACGTGTTGAGTGCATCCAAGACTTCACATCTCTAAAAACCAAAATTGTTAGTGCCGTTAAATTTCTTCACATCTATCTTTATGGAGTGAATATTCAAACTTTAGACGGTCTTCACACCAGAAGTACCCTTCACAACTCCTTCTTTCTTGATCATCTTTCTCAAAGCACCATTAAACAAATGCGGAATAAACGAAGAATAGATCCAAAATAAAAAAGAGAGATTTTTATACCTCCAAGTGAAGCCCTAATAAGAGCCTTCGAAAGATCTCAACCCCACACGACAAAAACGAGATCCACAATAGTAAAAATCCTACTTTTATCACCAACGACTGAAGCCTAGATGAACTTCCAAAGCGATCTAATCTACCTAGCCCAAACATAGCCAAAGCTCTGATACCACTTGTTGTGCTTCGAGGAATCAAACCAAACGCCGAGAGAGAAGGCCAAACAGTCCAAAAATAACGACAATAACACAAATAAGAGAATTTTACGTAGTTCGGTAAGTTGCCTACGTCCACGGGGCAAAGAGGGATGAGTTTTCACTAATAGAGAAGGAGAGTACAAACTGAGATTACAAAATCACACAAAAAGTCACCAATTAATCTCACCAATAAAGCTCTCTATCTCTCAAACAAAAACCTAACCTAATAGCTCTAGAAAAGACTCTTTTCTGTGCTCTAAATATCCCCAAAACTACTCACCTAGAAACCCTAAAACGTAGTTGTTATTTATATCAAATAGCAATCCCAAACAGAACAGGAAACCGCAATCAGGTCCAAAATCGACTGGCAGTCAATCGCCAAAAACGTCACGGTCGACCGTGGAAAACGACAGAACTCAAAATCGATTACAGAGTTTGGCGGTCGATTGCCGAAATCGTTGCGGTCAATCGGCAAAAAATCCAGAATTTATACTAAATCGTGCATGTTGCCAGTCGGCCGTGCTAAAGCTCACGGTCGACCAAAAATCACCCAAATGCCTGCCAGCTCCATTTTTCCTGATCTGAACCGGACCACCATCTGAACCATACCAAACTAGTGTAGTCGAGAGAGAGAAAGAGAGAGAGAGAGAGAGAGAGAGAGAGAGAGAGTGGGGGCTGGGGACTTTCGCCATCTCGAGTAGTCAAGAGTGGGGGCTGGGGACGAAGTTGAGTGGGCCCACCATGTCTCTATTTTCTGCATTAAAAATTAGCAAGCGGCAGGCCGGGACTGGGGACGAAGTTGAGTGGGCTCACTATTTCTTTATTTTCTGCATGAAAAATTTAATGAGCGGCTTACAGCTCGCATGAGTAGGGAAATCACGTTGGAGCTGTCCTGGGTCTGCAAATTTTTTGAAACAAAATGTCATGGGGGTGAGCACATGGGCCCGCTTGCGAATTTGAAACAAACAACATCTCACGTGGTCACGTGGGAGAGGAGGAGGTATACTCGGTTGGTTTCGTTGTTACCAACGTACTGATGTCCTGCACAAAGCCGAACAAATTCACTCCTGAAAGTCAACCGAATTGCTTAGTACCGGGCGGTTCGATTGATTTGTTCAAACCGTATTGTTCTCGCTGGTAGTGGTAGGGGATCCAACCATCCGAGGGGAAAAGTTTTAAGAGGGTTTAGTACTACAAAAATAGACTTTCATTTATTTTTTATTTAATTATTGTTTGAAGGGTAATAATGTTAAACTCACTAGCTACTATTCCTTTGTCACTCTGGTAATGATAATTAGCGGGTGTCCAAAAAGCATCGGAGCCCGGGCCGGCCAGCCGGCCCGGGCCCGGGTCGCGTTGACGAGCCCTGTCCCGGGCCCGGCCCGCCCGGAACAGTGCCCAAATTGGCACTGGGCTTGCCCCGGCCCGGCCAAACCACGTTCACAAACGTTGGGGGGGGTACAATGGACAGGTTGGCCGTCTGTGCCGGGCCGACGGATCACAAAAGTGACCGTTTGGCGGTCTGGGCCCGGGCCGAAACGGTCACAAAAGGACGTTGCCCGGCCCGCCGACGGTCACTTTCGTTGACCGTTTTGGCCTGGCCGGCCGGCTGACCCGGCACGGCCCGGCGCCGAACGGTCACTTTCGTGACCGTTTTGGCCTGGTCCCGGCCGGGCTGGCCCGGCCCGGCCCGGGCCAAATCTGGCCTAACGGCCAGATTTGGTCTTTTGACCGTTTTGCCCCTTAAAACGGTCAAAAAACGGCTATTTTTCGAGGGTTTTTTGGTCATTTACCTAGGGGGCTGCTTCTATAAATAGAGGGGGGTTTTCAATTCATTTTCTCACAACAAAACTCATCTATTTCTCTCTCTACTACTCTCTTATACAATCTTATACTATCTCATACTAATATACTATCCTATAATCTTTTGTATTTTCTAATACTTCCAACAAATGGCTTCTGGGTCTGATTATGAAGAGTGTAGGCATATAAAATTGCTTATAGGTCCCTTAGCTCAGCTCAGCGCAAACCGACAAACCAACGAGGCAACGAGATTGACTAGTCGCACGCAAGCAACGGAATACGTCCATTCGTGTGCGGGATCAAGCCAAGTGTTCGAAGAGTCAACGAGTCATCCAACCAAGGGCATACTCGGACGAATCACGATCGAATCAAGATCAGTTTCGGACTCAGACTCAGAAGTGGATTTACTGCCTAATCAGGATCCGATTTACTGCCAAATCAGCGTCAACGAATCAGTCTGGCATAAATCAACACAGACCGAATCACAGATAGAACAAGAGCGGAAAACGACCAGAACAACACACCCCGGGAAGGGCTCGCTCAAACCGAGCCACCTCAGAGGTGGCTCGGCCAAGGCCGAGCCACCCTTTAGGCCGGAGCCACCTGGGGTGGCTCGGCATGAGACCGACCACCCTGGGTGGCTCGGCATGAGCCGAGCCACCTTGAGGTGGCTCGGCCCAGTGCCGGCCACCCAGAGGTGGCCGACACTGTTCCGTGCGCGGGCACAGTAAAGAGAGCCTATAAATAGGCCACTTGGTTCATTTGTTCAAGGGTTGGAAATTTTGGAGGCGAAGCTCTGCTGAATTCAAGACTCGAAACTTAAAAAAGATTGGAGCTTTGGGACTTCGGGGACTCACTCTTCCAGATCTGGTGCTCAGCGATCGTCAACGCCAAAAAGGCAGGTGTTCGAGAGGACCGGATCTCAGATCTACGCAGACGTACTCCGGATCTAAGCTTGGTCTTAGATCCCGAGACTTGGACGATTGTTTCCTTGGTGAATCAATCCTCCCCGGCTATTATTTCCTTTGTGGAATAATACCCGTTGTACTGCTTAGATCTGATCGGATCTAGATCTCGCGGTGGTCCACGGATAAACCCCGGCGCAGGCAAAGAACCCACAAAGCAAGAGACCGCAAAACAGGATCTTGCGATTCGTTCAACAAATAAGGAGAAAGTTGTAATTTTCTTTATTTCTTGTGTTATTTGATTTTCGTTATAACCGGATCTAAAAAAAAGACCGGATCTTTGTAATCGATAAACTATTACAAGAATTTGCAATGGAATCAATGATGAAGAAAACAACGATTTTTCCCGCGAACAGTAACCACTTTAATAATCTGACCAAGGTTAAAGTGTGCAATATTAATCAACTGTTATTTTGATAATACTGAATTTATAAGCTCATCAAAATAGTTAAGCTTACTTCGAAGCACCTCTGCAACATCTAATGGTCTTTGCTTCTCTAGCAACTGCGGTATTAACAAGAAACAAGATGAACACACGAACAAATTATTAGTGCAAACACAATAATCTCATGAAGAAAATAATTAGTACTAAATAATAATATGCATAAACTTGAATGAGGAAAACATAGATAAGACAATTGATAAAACATAATCAACAAATGATATTGTGATTCACTTACATTTATTACATCTTCAAAACTATTCTGGAACTAAAGGATATAGATCCCCGCAACATAGTATTTGTAGAATGCTACGTACACATATCAGATTTTTTCGCCAAATTAAAGGATAACAGAGGTAGCATGTCTACACTGAGATGCTATTTGTTGTATTTAGGAATCAGGGGGCTATGAGCAAGTTGGTCGTATAGCTCTAGTTTATAGTCAAGTTAATGCCCCTGAGCTTTACTCTACACCTAATGAGGAAGATGAGGGAGATAATGTGGAAAATTGTAGCTCAAGTCAATGAGTTTTTTGCACTAAAGTTAACCAAGAGTATAATATGCAAACAAATAAACTCACATTTATAGAGCAAGTAGTCGAGCTCCAATTTTATAGAATTTTTTTGCAATGATCCATTGAAGATCTTTTCCTTTTCAGAGGAAATGTTAGAGAAACTTTGCAAGATGAGGTTCGGGTTTCAAGTTATTGGGTATATAAATTATGTTTGTCAAATTTAAACTGACACATACCATTAGGTCCATTTGTTCTGTGGGTGCATATTATAGTATATATTAAAGTTAACACCAAATTACGAGCTACAAACTTTAGACTTACCAGTCTTATGCTGAAGACTCTTTATTGAGACCCTTTATTGTGATTTGCTTACTGACCATGCATTGTTCATAAGCTTAGAAGTGGTCACTTCACAAACAAATCTATAAGTATCATTCATTTTATGAAATATGTAGCTAAATGCTTTGATTGATAATGAATCATTACTCTTATCATTCTTGCTATGAAAATACTATGTATTTCTTATAGACATCTCACTCTACATGTTACTTGCTGTATTTGGTGTATTACTTATCTATTAGTTTGCAATATAAAACTCTCAATCAACTTGCACAAGAGCCATAAATATGAATCATAATGGATAACAAGAAAAACACATAGATTAATGTATTAATTATAGCTTTCTCACCTGGAATTCGAGGAACTGATTCTTGACGAAATAGCATCATGAGGCTAGATTTCCCCGCTCAATCTGCAAACCAACCCCCCGCGTCAGCCCGAAACACAAAACACAAATAAGAACTTGCATAACATAAGTCTAAATGCAAACCAGTTTGCAAAAGTAGAAATATGCAATTATTAGACGGAAAATAGCTGCTAATAGTCATTCAACCTCAGCTATGACGTCCTTTATCAGTTGTTCGGCCTTGATAATATTTTCCACGGTTCCTGTCAGTTCAACAGGTCCCGTGGATAAATTTGGATTAGCTTCAGCATCTTTTGTTATTTGAATTCTTGCGCCTGAATAGCTCTGTAACAGCCTGATTGTCTCCCCAGATTTACCAATAAGAACACCCACCTACATAAGAAATATTACTCAATCAGCAGAAGCTATCCTTCAACTTTTGACTCTATTTACCACATTATCAACGTAAAAGAGAACATATATAGGACTTCACAGAGGGTAGAAATTGTCCCAATTCATTTATCTGAAATGCTGATGTGCAAAGTGAATGTGTTTCAATATATCTTATGTTCACTTTGGAATTTTCTTTTTATTTGTCATTATCTGTATGCTCACTCCATGTATGACTGCTCAAGAGATCCCAGTAACACAACTCTCACACACTTTAAAATGTACAGGCTCTGGAGAGTTTTCTATATTCTCTCTTATGTTAAGCCTTAAGAGTGTTGCTGGAAGCAGACATTTCAAAGGGCAAATAAGACCCTGCAGAAGGACAGAACCCTGACAATAAACAAACCATGCTATAAAAATATTTGCCACCTAACCTTCTCCCAATTATTCGATCTCAGGCTTATGTATCTTCTTCAAAAGCATGTCCATTTTGCGCATGCTTTTATGCTTGGAAGCTCCAAGGATTTTGCACATTTGTTAAATAATCAAGAGAAGCTCTATCTCAGCATACTATATGAAAATTTTAAGATGTGTTTGAAAAAATACTCCAGTGTTATCAAAAAGACTTGAATGTTAACAAAATTCAGTATTCAAGTGTTAAAATGGCAAACTTGTGCTATCGCAGCTCCTTCAAACAACATGAGAACACTGGCTAAAGGCCATTATCGATTAAAGATGTACTTATGGATGAAACTCTCCAATTCGGTTCTGAGCATAGGAAATTTATCCTTACCCCTCAAACATGTACTAGCCGATATGTACCGATACGGAGCTTGATGTCCTCCGATGCTCACAGCCACAACAGAATACAACAGCAGCCTTATGCGGTCAAGATTTGAAATAGATCATTCTGCCGCATGACCAACTGCTCTAATACCACTTCCTCTCGTCCTTGTCACATCTGAAGGTGGGGCAGATCTACAAAGTGATACATCAACCTCCCAAGAGAGTGTCCGATAAATTTGAGCTAGCTTCTCAAAAGGTTAACTCCGCCTGCTCCTCTTGGACAACTCAGCTCGTATGGAGATCACCGAAAGGAAGACAGAGATTCATAAGAATCTCAAGGATACAAAACCCAACTCTCTAACTGTGGAAGAAAAGTACATTCTAACGATATCACTAATCAAAAAAGTGAATGTTCTAAGTAATCCATCCAATTACAGTAATCATTACAGGACACCAATTCAGATCTGAGTTAACCCCGGGTAGCTCACCATTCAACCAAACAAAATTTCATTCGGTCACTCGCTGCTTTGTAGAATGTACCGAAGCAGCCAGGAGACTGCATACGTATAAGTAATTCCCTACTCCATAATTCCGATGAAGTTTAAGTCGGTAGCTACTCACACAATAGGTATCCTTCGAAAATAGCATGGGCCAGAGCAGACAACCTGTCCGGTATGTACCTATCAGTACGGACGCCATAAAAAGTAGAGTACAACTGGACCCGTCCGCTCCTTGAAAACCCAATCAGCGCTTTGAGTGGAAACCACATTGATGTAAGAGGGACATCCCTCTCGCATGTTGGTAAAAAGAATGGTATCTCCTCCTACTCGCCATAAACCCAGTTCATATAGCCTTCTCATCCACAGTGTTCCCGAATCAGAAATCAAGTTTGTAAAAAATTTGGTCTTGTTTCTCAAATACAGGCACTAACAAGACCTGAGACCTGGAGAGCTTGTAGAGTGTATCCCACGCTCCTTCAATATCTTGAAGATGGCAAGTTCCAGTGTAGGTGAATGTTAGTTAGTCCACACCATCTCATCCCAAAATGGTGCCAGAAGAAAGAGCTCATAAATACGCGCACCATAAAACAATAGAAGAAATAAATTAGCGAGACCAAAAAAAATCAAAACGCAAAGTTCAGACCTGCGTGTAAAAAACAAACCGAAGTAGTAAAAAAATCCCCAAACAGCAGAGTTCAAACCTGTTTTCAAAAAATCAAAACAGAGTATAAACCCCTGCATTTCAAAAAATCAAACGCAAAGTACAAACCACCGTTTTTAAAAATCAAATGCGAGTCAAACCCTGCATTCAAAAAAAAAATAAAACGAAGAGTTCAAACCCTACATTTAAAAAAAAAACAAATGCAGAGTCAAACCTAACGTTCAAAAAAATCAAACGCAGAAGTTCAAACCTGTGTTTAAAAATCCATGCAAGAATTCAACCCTACGTCAAAAAAAAAAAAAATCAAACACAGATTCAACCCTACATTAAAAAAATCAAGCAAGAGTTTCATACCCGCATTTTAAAAAATCAACCACAGAGTCAAACCCGCATCAAAATATCAAATGTAGAATCAAACCTACTTATGAAAAATTAAAACGCAGAAGTCAAACTCTAAGCTACAACATCAAATGAGGCTCCTCGGCTCATCAGAGGCAACGTCGAAGCAAGTTTTTACAGCCACGAAAGCGACACCACCACCGACGAAAGGAACTTGGGCGGTGCACCCGCCTGTGCCAGGCGACGCTAGCCGGTCAAAGCCGACGATAGTTGTTTGAGCCGGCAGTGATATTTGGATTCGAGGAACAGCTCTCTTGGTGGCTATATGCGATGATGGAGCAAGAGAACAGGTCGGACGAGAAATTAAATAAATTTTTTGTTAAAACTGAGAAATGAAAAGTCGAATAACTCTTGATTTACCCCAACGGCTAATTTAAAGATACTATGAGCTGTAAGAAGGCGATTTAGGCAAAAATCCACCCAACATGACCTTTACGTTCGTGTTGGTGATAATTCTAAACGAAGAGTCACACCTCCCTTTAAAACCCAGATGCAGGGTTCATTTTGCGTTTTTGGCCTCTCAACACAAATCAGGAACCATTCTTGGTGGTATCATACAAATCGAGCCTCGTCAAATTGCTTCTTGGCTTATGGCTAACAACCATCACGCATTGGGTTATGTACATCGTCACAGATACTCTCAGCAGACGTCTAGCAGGCCTCAAGGACGAAAACCGAAGAGAAACTGATTTACGAACAAGAAGCATAACAGCCTCTGGATGAGTAAGACCTTATATTGATGTCGCTAACAAGATTGAACTCGATACTCTCACAACTCATCCTTCAAACGACTCAACATTCAACAAAGATAACCGGGATTGTGAAATAATATCCCAATAGTTGAATTGATCAAAAACAGACAAAGGGTCTCTAGGCTGTCCTCGCCTGGCCAATTTGAGATACAGGTCCTCTCATACGGCTTGTGGTTCGTCTCTTTTATACAATGATCTGTTTTAGCCCAAAAGAGTCTCAACCTTACTGAGGATGACCTCATTGACAAGTTTGGCACTGAGGTGGTTCTCCACATGTGCTTCACCATTGGCATCCTTCTACCAATCTACAGCTGAGGGGGGTTCCATCAATACCTACACGAGATTGGCTGGTGTTGTTGACGACTGAATTACACATATAAGTGAAGGAATGTTCAATATCCAAGCAAATTCGTTGTTAAGATCGTCATTGCATTGGACTGAGAAGTGTATTTTCGCCCGAATAAAGGAAAAAGTCGATCCACTAATGATCATACGATAGTGACTTGAGCTCTTACTTGTTTGACTAACTGTCATGTCATCAAAACACAAACAGTATCTTGTTTGGTTTAAGAAAGATAAAACTACCTAACTATTATCTACGTGATCGTTCGGAGTACACGGGTAATCTTACCGAAAGGAGATCTCAAGGAAGTTACGAAGAAGTCGCTAATACAGAAAGACTGCCACATAGTGCAAATTTCCTACAATCAAGGTTATAAATAGTCTTCAAAACAGATATAGAACCAATCATACAAAACAGAATCCCAAATCAATGGGGAATCCAAAGTATTAACGAAAATTCAGTCCAGTCAAGCCGCCGACTTCAAAAACTTGAGGGGTCGTAGCTGTCTAAAAAATATACAATAGATGATCACCATCCAAACACTAAATGATGAAAGTATAATCAAATGACTTCACATCAACAAATGAAGGCTATAATTAGAAGATTTTCACTTAGATCAAAAGTGATAATTCGACGACCTCACGATAACGATAGAACTCACTGATTCCACAGTCTCAAGTGAGTACAATCTGACGGTTCTCAAACATTTTAAAGGAGCTAATTGGAGAATTACAAAATGACACTTTGCAAACGACCTCTAACGAAAGAGAGTTAGAGGATAACGATCTCTTAAATTCAAAAGCAAGCAGTTCAATCTCCCGCATCTAGATCCAAACAGCAA
>NC_033801.1:61421011-61425714 GCF_001876935.1 Asparagus officinalis
GCCGAGCCACCCTGAGGTGGCTCGGTGGCCGAGCCACCTTGGGGTGGCTTGGCCAAGAGCCGAGCCACCTCAAGGTGGCTCGGCACAGTGCCGGCCACCTCGAGGTGGCCGACAGTGGCCGACGGTGGCCGACGTTTCTCTTTTTGCGGGCACTGTCCTGAGAGCCTATAAATAGGCCACCCCCTTGTCATTTGAGAAGGTTGGAAATTTTGGAGAGAGGCGAAGCCCTGCTGGATTGGAGACTCGGAACTTAAAAAAGATTGAAACTTTGGGACTTCGGGGACTCACTCCTTCAGATCTGGTGCTCGGCGATCATCAACGTCAAATAAGGCAGGTGTTCGAGAGGATCAGATCTCAGATCTACGCAGGCATACTCCGGATCTAAGCTTGGTCTTAGATCCCGAGACTTGGACGATTGTTTCCTTGGTGAAACAATCCTCCCCGGCTATTATTTCCTTGGTGAAATAATACCCGTTGTACTGCGTAGATCCGACCGGATCTAGATCGCGCGGTGGTCCACGGCAAACAACCCCGGCGCAGGCAAAGAACCCACAAAGCGAGCGACCGCAAAACAGGAGCTCGCGATTCGTTCGACACAAAAGGAGAAAAGTTGTAATCTTTGTTTATTTTTATTTGATTTTCGTTGTAACCGGATCTTATAAAAAGACCGGATCTTTTGTAACTCAAAAAGTTGTAACTCAAGATGACAATGGAATCAATAACAAAGAAAGACACGAATTTTCCAGCGAACAATCTGGCGACCACAGTGGGAGCCACCGATCTCGCTGCCGAGATCGGAGCGTCGCAGCCGCGGATCTTGATCCCAGTCGTGGAGGAGGTCGAATACGAGTTCGATCAGACCAAGTTCGAGGAATACCTTTCATCCTCGTCTAGATCAACCTCCCCCCGCAAGTCCAAGAAGTCCAAGTTCTCTTCCAACAGAAAGGTGCGTTGGTACGAAGAAGTTGAAGCTACCAACGACGACCTCATCTCGATTGACGCCAAAGTTGCGTCAGATGAGGCTCCACCAATCTCCAACCAGATCAAGCTGGTTCCAACCAATTCCTCCGTCACCAAAGGAGCGGTGACTCTCTCAAAGAGAGCCCGCCAAAGGCAACGCCAACGCTTGGCCAAACAATTCGCCAAAGCGATGGAGTCCACCGACGGAGTCCGCTACAACGCGGGTCTGAAGAACAAGAGAGGCAAACAGCCTCAACAACAGATGAACGGCACCTCTTCCAAGCCGCCAACAATGGAATGGATCCGTGTCAAACGGAATCGTTCGACGCTGGAAGAACGCATCCGCAAACGCCGCGCACTATCAGCGCAGGCACGGGCTCAAGCCGAAGAAGCCCGTAGAAAGTTGCAGAAAGAAGTGGCCAAGAAGCCGCCACCAACTCGCAAAGTTTGGAGGCCAAAGTCTGAAGCGGCAATTCAGGCTAAGGAGCAACCTTTGCAGCCTCCAACCAAAATTCAACCTCCGGCGAACCCAGCTAAGTCGCCGAGAATTCCCATAGCTACTCCGGGAGATCATGCAGAATCCTCCCGAAGAAGAAAGCCAGTCTTGGAGCGCCTCGGTCCAATTCCCGATGAGCGAAGCAAAGCTCCGATCCAAGAACGTTTGGGCCCACTAAGAAAACCCCGAACGAATCAACACGCTGGGGGTCACCGCTACCTCCAACATGACAAGGAGCTCAAGGCAACTGCGCGCGCTAATTTGCGCATTGAGGTCCAAGAGCCCGCTGAGAATTCACGCCCAAAAAGGCATGTCTCAAGGCGCGTGACTCTTGAAAGTCCAAGGAAGGCAATTCGCCCTCAGATGGAAACATTATCATCTGATAGTGATAATGTTATACCTGAGAAGTCGTGCCCACACACGATAGGTTACTCCGACTGTCAAAATGACGAGTTGTACTATCGTGCTGGGGGTACGAACAGAACCAGAAAGAGGAGTCCCCGAGAACAGGAAACTCAGTGCCCTTGTTCAAAGCTCATTCGGGCGGTACTGTCTCAATGCAACTGCATCAAGGTAGTCCCCGAGAGAATTTCAGTGTTCGAAAGGCTCGGCACCGAAACGCCAAAACCAAGGTATAGGCGTTTCCGGCAAAGAAGAACGGTGGTTAAAGACGGAGAATTTCCGAGGGTCACCGCCAACATGACCAGCAAAGAGACATCGACACAGATTGATCTCAAATCGTTTCTGGAAGCGTCCCGGCGTGTAACCCGTCTGCAGTCCGGAGCCATCGCACGAGGAACTTATGGTAGGGTTCGGACAAGATTGCCTTCGGAAGATGAAGAATCGGATTCCTGCTCTGCTGTCGCATCGGACAATACAGTGTCCAGCGAAGGACAACCCCGCGAGTCATTTATGATAAGCGCGGAAGAAATGGCCAAGATGCTTGAAGACGCTTTGGCTAAGCAGAAAGAAAGTTTCAAATTCGAGATGGAGATGGCCATGCAGCAGATGAGAGAGATGCATGAGCAGCAAATCCAGGCATTCAGGAACCAGCAAAGTGAATCGAACCGCCGTAACCCGATTGTTCAGGAAAAGGAGCACGCAGAAAGGGATGAAGCTCACAATGCCAATAACCCTCCCGTCAATGCAGGGGGTGGTAACGAGGATGCCAACGAAGATACAAGTGAAGACTTGAAGATCAAAGATCTCGAGAGCAAAATCAACACATTGATCTCCGCTCAAGAGGTGAAGAAGACGGGCATTCCTTGTTCATACCCACGAGAATGGGAATCAATCCCCTATCCGGCGAAGTTCAGTCTGATTAACTTTACGCCGTTTGATGGGAAGGGTTCCCCCACTCAGCATTTGATTTATTTCAAATCGCACTTGGGTATTATCTCCGGCAATGAGCCTCTGATGGTGCGGTCATTCGTTGGCACTCTTCGCGGAGCCGCCTTCGATTGGTACCGCCGCCTCAAGCCAGGAAACGTGAACAGCTGGGATGACATGGAGACCAAGTTCCTGGCCAACTTCTTCGACGACGACACCGAGATATCTATCGGATCATTGCTCGATGAGAAGCAGAAGGACGGGGAGTTAGTCGACACCTTCGTCAAAAGGTTCCGGAACAAGGCGATGAATTGCCGGGACCCGATCACAGAGGAATTCATCCTCCAAACTTGCCACAACAACCTTGCGTTGGACGTGTTGGAAGCAATGGGAACAGCACCGTCTGACACTTGGAAGGATCTGAAGGTCCGAGGGGAGCAGGCTGAGCGATTCCTTAGAAGGAAGAAGGCCGAGAGGAACCAACCGACGGTTAATCCGCTGGACTCAAATTTCGCCTCTCGTGGTAAGGGCAAAACACCTGCAGCTACTGGTGGTGCTAATCAAGCGTCACAACAGCAATCCCGAAGGCAGCAAAAGACTTCGGGTCCGAGACTCCAAAGAGAGTATTCCTTCAAGGACGAAGACGTTCCAGCCATCTTCGAATCCCTCCTTGAAGGTAACAAGATCAAGCTACCACCTATCACAAATCAGGAGGAAGCTGACAACACTACGGACCCAAAGTACTGTGCATACCACAGGAGGGTCGTTCATCCCACCAAGGATTGCTTTGCTCTCAAGAATAGCATTCAGACCTTGGTTGAAGCTGGCGTCATAACGCTGAGGTAAGCCAATTGAGAATGGCAGACTCCGATAAGTATAAGAGTATAAACTGCTTCTCAAAACTCCAAAGAGTATACGAGTATAAACTGTTTCTCAATCCTCCGACCGGTATAAGAGGTTAAACTACTCCCTGATACTCCAATAGGTATATGAGTCTAAACTGTTTCCCCACTTTTGACGGGAAGTTCCTGGAGAATATTAAGCTAATATTCTTAAGGATAACCCGGTTAGTTAACTGATAATAATGTCCGAACCAGTTCCGCAGAGGAAACTGGGGGTGGACGATTTATGTAATGGGAAGTTCCCAAAACCACAGCAATGTAATGAATAAGAACTCCCATTCTCACCATGTCTATGCACTCAACACTCTCTCTGTTAGAGTCTGGACGTAAAGTACCCACTTGGTCAAACCTTCTTACAGTTAGGACCACAGTCAAAATCCCCTCTCGATTCCCCCAATGAACGAGAGGTCCACAAATTGAGCGATCAAACCTTCCTACAGTTAGGATTGTCTCAAAACACCCACTTGGTCAAACCTTCTTACAGTTAGGACCACAGTCAAAATCCCCTCTCGATTCCTCCAATGAACGAGAGGTCCACTTTCAAATCGAGTGATCAAACCTTCCTACAGTTAGGGTCATCTCAAACTCCTGCTTGGTCAAACCTTCCTATAGTTAGGACCAAAACCACAATTCACTCTCGATAAACGAGAAATTCATCTTTAGTTCGGTAATCAAACCTTCCGACAGTTAGGGTTATCTGAATCTTTTCGATTCTTGGAGTGGAGATCCCACTCTTAGTTTCACCTTTCCGGATTCTGGGGGTGGGGATCCCACCTCGAGTCTCCTTTCCAGCTGAAGATAGAATATAAAATTTTTCTTCTTCAGTGTCGGGAGATAGAATATAAAATTCTTCCTCTCCCATTTCGGGTTCGTCTTTGCCCCAAGAGAAGACACCACCTTTTTCAACTCTCAAAATCTGTGCTTCACAAGTACAGGGAATCTTATCTCGAATCCTAAGTAGGGATAAGTCAACGCCTAACACGCGTCGCCGGTTTAGTCTTTTTCCGTACAAAAAG